>NC_081446.1:12261367-12269680 GCF_007210705.1 Tigriopus californicus
AAATCCTTCATGGGTAAAATTCCGAACAATCATGAAATGTGAAGAAGAATTGAACAGGAAGTTGATATGATGATTTAAACCACACCAACACCTTTCCAATCATCAAAAGAAACTTCAAAAGGAAAGGCATAGTTTCACAAGTGTTGGGCTTTTTTTTAAATACATCACTTCAACAAAACATACCTTTCGATCTTTTCGCACAATCAAATGGTAAAAGATGATGATGAAAAGTATATTACAAGTTTCCAATATATAACTCTCTGTTTATTCCTAATTTGATGCCAAAAGTGATGTAATTTTACCCTTGGAAGATTTGAAATCCCCTTCATCTGTGGTGTATTCAGAATGTTACAATGGATCACCAATAAGTTTTTCATAGGAAAATACCATGTTAAAGTTAAGCGTCTTAGCGAGTATTCACGTACTTCTGCGTTTATTTGTCTGCAACAAGAAAAGGCAGAGGAGAATGAAAAGGGCTCTAACCAAAGATCTTTAGTAGCAATACTACAGAAGGCGGGAGTTCAAACATTTTTGAGGTAGCATTGTGGAGATTATTTAGTTGCACTTACATCAAGAGCAAGAGCAACTAAATTATTTATTTGCATCAAAGCACTTCATGGCCTAATTGACAAAAAGGCCAATAAGGTCAATAAATTCGTAATAGCATAATAATCATACACTTTCATAACATTTTCATTGACATCAACACTCCATAGAACTTTCTTTAACAATCTTTTAGCCAATATGCTCTTAAGAGTTATAAATGTCTAATTTGTTATATTATCTTTATACTTATGAATTAGAAACGGGAAATTTGTGTGAATTAATTTTTGTCACTAAAGACCTCTTGTTTACACATTTGCACTTTTCACCTTTATTTGCACCTTCTTTCTTTCATTTTGCACTTTCTTGCACATTTGGCCCAAACTGTTGTTATGCTTGAAATTCTGAGATGAATTTTGAATTAAAATGCTCCTGGGACAATGGCCCTTTGATAGAATTGTTTGAAACAAATGCATCAATTGAAATTAGGCGTGTAATGGCCTTATTTGTCCTTTGACTTTTGACCCTTCCAAAAGCCTATTCCGGATTTTTTTAAACTTTTTGCCTGTGGATAGTCCTATAGGTAAATGATTCTTCATATGGTGCAAAACCAAAAATGGGATCTTCATGGGTTTAGATTTGGCAAAGACTTTTGTGAGCTTTGGTCATCTATTTTCACATCTTAGAGGTGTTATCATGCAACCTTTTGCAGGGATGAAGTCTCAAAACTCAAAATTTGCCGTCAATTTTTTAATTGTGCAGGCCAAAAGTACTTCACATTTGGTTGAGAAACAAAGGAAAACAGAAATCAAAGTAGCCAGTATCAAGTCCAAATAAAGATATGAAAAGCTGAATTTTGAACAATTGATGTCAAAAATTGTATTGTGCAGGCCCAAAGTACTTCACATTTGGTTGAGAAACAAAGGAAAACAGAAATCAAAGTAGCCAGTATCAAGTCCAAAGAAACATACTAAGCAGGGCCCTAAGATGGTTAAGAAGCCCAAAAACCGCAGTATGTACCTTTCCTTAGCTCCTCCACGCTAAATATCTTCTCTTTTTGAGGAAGAAAATTCTCAACTTCTCTTCAGTAAGATCAATGTCGAAATTAGATCAATGTTGCAGAACTACTGCTGGGAAAGGAGGAAAAATAGGCATTTTCACCGAATTCAATAAAAATTGTGTTAATTTGATTCAAAATTGAGGCAAAACTCGTTTTTTTACGAAGGCGCTTTTCAAATCCGTACTATAAGAAAAAATAGATGTGAATATTTGATTCTTTTTTTTTGCACCTTTCTTACACTTGGTGGCTTTTTTGCACCTTTTTCTGCACCTTTAGAGTTATTTTTTGCATCATTTATCTCTTAAAGGCTTTGTTATTTTACACATTGCCCGTCCCTACTTATTGAAACTTTCATCAGAGACAGCAACTGTCCTTTTTTAAGCAATGCCCCTCTTGATGTTATGACCTTAAAACTTATAGCAGTCATCAGAGACTATTCTTCCAAAACAACCACAGCTGCTGTCGGTCTGGTAGCTTGTCACAGAGGCCAGCGGGACACTATCAGATGGTAATAGCTGGATTCTTCGTTGATCAGCTTACCCCTCTCGTCTCACCAGTGAGACGACTGCCACAGTGGTTCAAAAGCCTTTTTGAATTCCAACAGAATTATCCAAGCAAATCTTGTTAACTAATAGCCATATGCGCGACAAATTTGAGCCAGACTTCAATAAATCAATCACGTCAAAATAACTTCTTACGGCTTTTGTAAAGAAGAAGACTGTTGAGATGGATATGCGCATTTCTCTCAATACCTGATAAGCTTTTGACCACCGTGGTGAGAGCGGGTGAGACGAGACGAGAGGAGACGACCGCGTCCCAAGAATCCAGCTAAGTTATTGCTCAAGGATGGAGGGAGTGCATGCACCCACTCCCACTCATCTATTGGCGTGTCCTGCCTTGCGCCTAGAACAGGATTCTGGGAAGCAGTCATCTCGTGTCCTCTCGCCTCACCCATCTCACCACGGTGGTGAAAAAGCCTTATCAAGTTTTGAGAGAAATATGGGATCCCATCTTAGCATTTTATTACATCTTGCAAATGCATAAGAGGCATTTTTGATGCTATTGCTTTACTAAATTATTGCTCCCATCAAACATTTTTATGCCTCAAAGTTAACAAGATTCATTTGGATGTTTTTCATATTGTACTCTAGCTTTCCTGATTTGCTATTGAAGTCTGAAAGTTGGTAAACTAGTTTTCTTTTTCAAGCAATTTCATGTATGATTTGTCAATCTGAAGTCTGCCACCGTTGGTCAATTATATGTAAATACTGCAAGCAATTGGCGAGGTACTTTTTTTTTTCACAAGTAGTTTTTTTCTGTAGGTTACTGGTTAAACCGAAATCTCATTTTCCGTTTCAAAAACGGTGAAGGAGAATCAGTTTGTTCAGGGAGCCCCAATGAGCTTTTATAGTAGGGCAAAATGGTGTTCAATTAAGTGCTTGAATTAATAGAATGGCAAACTCTGATCGCAGTGTCTGAACATATTCAATGCCTAATGAGCTTAAACATAATTCGTTACAATTGTATCATCGTAGCTGTTTGCATCTTTAAAGCATAGGCTAGTTTTTGCCAACCTGAAAAAACGTCTCAGGAAAAAAAGTATTGACCCTATTAACCAAAGTGCTAAAAAGTCGAAAATTTGAGTCTTAGGGGAGCTTGATATTTCGTCAGCACGCAGGCTACCTTCCTTAACACGGTAGGCCTAATGTCGTTCGTTGAAAGCATCATATAGCTAGAGACCCTGGATTCTAGTATGGAATCAGGGTCAGGCATGTAACGATCAACCAGATGGTGCTGGTGTCGCATGGCGGCACTTTATAATCCAGCGTTTCGGGCTATAGGGCATGTCAAGTGAAGGAAAATTCAAGGAAAATGTTGGTCCCCCCCTGACATTGGGCATTTGGGAAGGGAGAACGAAGACAAACGTCACAGTCAACTCGCACAATCCCGTCATTGAATTTCAATAAACGCGTGATTTTGAGTGAGCTATGTTACAAAACATGAAGAGGAGGCAAAATATCCTCTGATCTGACTTCAGTCTCTGAAATGAGTGCATGAAGACTTTAATTCTATTCACGGACAATAAGAGTGCAATATACTAACTATGTAAAGAAAATGACCAACCTTTGAAAATCTGAAGTTCACTAAAGATTGAAACACATAGGGCTAGAATTGTGCCACTGACCACAACACGCGAGAGGAATTTGAAGTTCAACATGTCTGAGAGCTTGCTCCTTCTATAGCGAGCCATTGAAAAATGTGACGTAAATTTCTGGCAATGAAATATGCCAATTGGTGTCAAACCCAATTTCAGAACACTTAGCATCTTTTTTCGTCATTGTCTGGCTTATCACACAACTTTGAGAGAGCTCCGACACTTTTGGTACTTGAACAAGTTTTGAACATATGCAACATATTTAATTCGAAGCAACTGAACAACTGATGCTTCTTCCTAATGTCATGGATTCAGATCCAAACTAATGACACTTATTGGTTGAAAACAATTAATTTGAGGGACAAAAAGACATAGCAACTCGAAAAACGAATCCTACTCAGGTTGTCTCCCATCATGGTAGCACCACACCCTACCCCAAGTCGCTGCTAATCCCCTTTCCAAACGTTCCACTCATTAGACTTCCCGTCAAGAACGAAGCTTTTGATCCTTTGTCCAGGGATACAATTTCTTAAGGTTGTAAAAAATGATTCAAACCCTCATTTCTTTTGTTCAACAAGAGACATTAGTCACCAACTTAGCAACTTTGTTAGCTTTGTCAAAATTGAAAAGAATGACAGAGATCTACGAAGTTTTCGAAAGGACGAGCTAACATCAAAAAGAAATAATGAACTAGACAGCGAAATATCTTTGTACTGTCTCTGCTCTTCAGGAATATTAATGACAACCTCACTTGCTGTGGATACTTATCTTGTTCATTGCGAAAAATGTGAAAAAAGTCTATAAAATTAAAGCCAATATTAGGTTTGAACCGGTAACAGAACAGATATACAAAGAGAACAATAGCCGAACTATGGCAAAGCATCAACAAGGGCGGATTAGTACGCCCGTTAGATCTCATGGTCATAAGAAGCCTCCTCATTTACTCATTATACGATGATGTCAAACCTGACCATGTCATCGATAAGAGGCTGATGGAGTGTTGGAACTCTATATGTACAAGCATTCAAGCAAATGTTAGTGACGCCACTCTTGGATCAGAAATTTCGGCTTGGACGCTCCTTTTAGAGTTATCTTCCAAGGATTGCTTTCCATTTTTATACAATGTTTAAACAAGCATTACCATTGAGATAAACTCGGCCATTCATATGACAAGAAAACGTGCGACACAAGTTACGTCGTAAATATCTGGAAAACGAAACTGAGCTTAATGTAATACATTAGCCATTATCAACAGATTGTGCAATACCTAATTACAACAGACGACACAAATGCATTATAATTCAATAAAAATTGAGAAAAAATCAGCCCAATTCACCCTATATTTTGGCAATGAGCTAATCAATAAAGTGTTCATGTTCATGATTGTGTGTATGTATGCATGTATTTTTAGTAAGTGAATTTACACTTCTTGAGTACAGGGGAAAAAGCAATCTCATTTTTTGGTGGGGTTCGTTTTTTCACGGGCTTTTCTAATATTCGAATGATTTGTTTGGCAGGGGCACAGTTCTAAACTTCCGAAGTAGAGGAAGAATTTGTTCAAAATGTGTTGCAAACTAGCAAAAAGCTCCAGAGTAATTTGAATCCAGTAGTTGTGGCTAGCCTTCAGAGAAAGTTGGAGTTAATCCAAGGTAGAATTAAGGCCTCCATTGAGACAGGTCAGTTGAAAAATGAAAGTAGAAAAGGTGAATCCTTTCTTTATGCAAACTCTAAGAGAAAAGATCAAACACCCTGTAGGGCTTTTTGAGATCAATGGGGAAGTCTCAATTCGAATAATTGCGAAGGTGTTTGAGAAGATCATGAAGTTCAAACTTGTTGAATTTCTTGACATCCATGAAGTCCTTCTTTCCTAGCAGCACGGGTTCCGAGCACATTTTTAGCACGGTTACCCAACTTGATTGAACATTTAGAACAGGTCATTGAGGGAGAAAGAGCCATGGAATCAGTCGATGTAGTTTATCTCGACTTTGTCAAGCGCTTGACAAGGTAGATCATGGCCTTTAGTTAACAGGCTCCATGAGATTGGGATCCAAAGGCAAGGTTCTCAATTGCTAAGAGTTTTTTTTGTGGTAGGAAACAATTAGTTAAGGTTGAGGGATCCCTTTGTGACATGATGTCAAGTCGGGTGTCCCTCAGGGCTCCATTGGGTCCTTTCCTTTTCATCATTTTCATTGCTCCGCTTCAGAAGCTTGATAGTAGAAATGTCAGTATCTCTTTCCATGCTAATGATACAATTATTGGTTGGTAGCAATGGTCAGAATTCCGGTTGTCTGGTAGAGGTCCTACGTAGACCAAATCTACTCTTGGGTGCTGCGAGTAATATGGCACTGAATGAATGGAATTTCCGCTCAATGACCTTTGGATCGACGCCATTAGACACTCCACTATTAGATGATGAAGGTAAGGCATTCAGCAGGTCTCATCCATGAAGGATTTATGTGCAGTCCTCCAAGATAATGGAAAGTTCGATGAGCATATCCAGTTGAAAGTTTGGTAAAGTTTTTCAAACATGTGGTTGGATATGAGGTGTGCCCATTCTTAAAATCAAAAAATAACTCAAAAGATGTCATCATCTTATCAATACATTTATTAATCCGCTTCATTGATGGCAAGTTGTCGGTTTTGAAGTCATGTTCTGATAGGAGTTTCCTTACTGCCGCATTCCAGACATGATTGACTGTATCCCCAGTGATTATCTTTCCCTGCAAATCGGACAACCCACGCCCACCCTATATCCAGACGTGGCCTCCATGCGACTACTTTCGTTTCCCAAAGGTCAAATCACTCATTGCTTGGAAGAATTTCACTGTGGATACAATCAGCCATGTCTAGAATACGGCAGTAAGGAGACTTCTCTCAGAAGATGACTTCAATACCGCATATTTGTCATGGATGAAGCGGATTAACAAAGGTATTGATAAAGAGAGTGATTACGTGGAAAATGTCAATAAATAAGTTTCCGCACCTGCAGCTGCATTTTTGAGTTATTTCGATATTCTGATTTTAGAATGGGCACCACCTCGTTGTTGTTGAATCGAATGTATTTCAGTTTTAATCCTAACAGTATAAGGTTCCCTAAAGCAATGTTGCTTGTAACTAAGGGTATTAAGAATTTTTGTTGGCCTTTATGACGGGGCAATACAAGATGGAACATATGCACAAGGGTAGGCAAATACATATGTTTGACTAAATTTAATTGGTTTCCCTAGATATATTTATATATCACAGTCGGTTTCCTCCTTGGTCGTCATTTCTTGGATCTAGCAAAGGTTCTGGCAGCCGACTTTGCTGCCCCCTGACGTTGTTGCCGCTCGGAGCTCCGGACACTGGTTCCAAATTGTGGCGGCGTGGCAGACTATGGTGTTTACGCCACGTAGAGGGACGCGCACCTGGCCGGCAGAGTTGGACCTCGACGATCTGTCCCGGCTGATCCCAGTTTCCACCGGACCAAACATGGTCGTACCAATGGGGTTTCGCTCACCGGACCCACCGTCCGAGCTATGAACGCCATACATGCCTCATGGCGACAGCCCTGACAACGAGCTCGTTCAGGGAGGGAAGTCCTGCCCTGTCGTGGAGGTCACAGACGCGGACATGGTCTGTCCGTTTCAGGCCTGTGATGGTCCTTGCCACTCCTTGCCACGTCGTTCAGAGGACCTGGATTGACTTGAAGGCCACCGACGTGGTGTCATCCGGACCTAGCATTGGGGACCCAACGGCTGCCAAGGCCTGGTTGATTTTGCCAAGTACCAGTTCCCGTGGCCAGTTGCCACAGGTACTTGCCTCTGGGCACATGGTGAGAAAGTCTTAGGGAAGCTCTCCTCTTCACTTCTCTGGCCAGTTTCTCAACCTATGGGGCAGTTGAGAGCTTTCTGTCATAGATGACCCCAAGGAGCTCCAGTATATCGCAAGTTTAAATCCAGAATATAGTATACAGATGCTAACTCTGTATAAGTCGATTGTCCAGCCGCATCTTGAATATGCCTCGCCCATTTGGGCTCCAATTAGTTCAGTGGGTTTGCAAAAGGTCGAACAAGTCCAAAGATGTTTCACTTGTAACTCATCAAGGAATGAGAGAGATTCTAGTTTTGCGGGCCCTGAAAATTGGGATTGTACAATATTCAGAGAAGGTACGAAAGGTATCTGATATTGTACGTCTTCAAAAGGATCCATGAGCTTTTTTCCAACCCAGGATTTAGGGTCAATTGCAGTGACCGTAGAGGCTCAAATGCGTTTTGAAAGCACCTCAAACCTTCGAGAATCAAGGTTAGTTCAAACCTCACAATGAAGTCCACTTCTCTTACTTCTCGACTCCTTCAATGTTTAATTTGCTTCCATCTGATATTCGTAGGGAATACGTAGGCCTTGTTGATCCGGTTGCATCTTTCAAGTCAGACTTGGACAAAGACTTGGACACAGCATTCAAGATCAACCCTACATTCTCGTTGAACTTGTTACTTTACACAGATTGAAAGGTAATAAATAGACGAATTATAACTTTTTTTAAAATACTGGGGATTATATTCCTGAAGCGATC
>NC_081446.1:12269731-12274980 GCF_007210705.1 Tigriopus californicus
AGTTCACGGACAATAAGAGTGCAAATATAACTATGTAAAGAAAATGATCTGACCTTTGAAAAGTCTGAAGTTCACTAAAGATTGAAACACATAGGGCTAGAATTGTGCCACTGACCACAACACGCGAGAGGAATTTGAAGTTCAACATGTCTGAGAGCTTGCTCCTTCTATAGCGAGCCATTGAAAAATGTGACGTAAATTTCTGGCAATGAAATATGCCAATTGGTGTCAAAACCAATTTCAGAACACTTAGCATCTTTTTTCGTCATTGTCTGGCTTATCACACAACTTTGAGAGAGCTCCGACACTTTTGGTACTTGAACAAGTTTTGAACATATGCAACATATTTAATTCGAAGCAACTGAACAACTGATGCTTCTCCTAATGTCATGGATTCAGATCCAAACTAATGACACTTATTGGTTTAAAACAATTAATTGAAGGGCACAAAAAGACATAGCAACTCGAAAAACGAATCCTACTCAGGTTGTCTCCCATCATGGTAGCACCACACCCTACCCTAAGTCGCTGCTAATCCCCTTTCCTAACGTTCCACTCATTAGACTTCCCGTCAAGAACGAAGCTTTTGATCCTTTGTCCAGGGATCACAATTTTTTAAAATTGTAAAAATGATTCAAACCCTCATTTATTTTGTTCAACAAGAGACATTAGTCACCAACTTTGCAACTTTGTTAGCTTTGTCGAAATTGAAAAGAGTGACAGAGATCTACGAAGTTTTCGAAAGGACGACCTAACATCAACAAGAAATAATGAACTAGACAGCGAAATATCTTTGTACTGTCTCTGCTCTTCAGGAATATTAATGACAACCTCACTTGCTGTGGATACTTATCTGTTCATTGCGAAAAATGTGAAACAAGTCTATAAAATTAAAGCCAACATTAGGTTTGAACCGGTAACCAGAACAGATATACAAAGAGAACAATAGCCGAACTATGGCAAAGCATCAACAAGGGCGGATTAGTACGCCCGTTAGATCTCATGGTCATAAGAAGCCTCCTCATTTACTCATTATACGATGATGTCAAACCTGACCATGTCATCGATAAGAGGCTGATGGAGTGTTGGAACTCTATATGTACAAGCATTCAAGCAAATGTTAGTGACGCCCACTCTTGGATCAGAAATTTCGGCTTGGACGCTCCTTTAGAGTTATCTTCCAAGGATTGCTTTCCATTTTTATACAATGTTTAAACAAGCATTGCCATTGAGATAAACTCGGCCATTCATTTGACAAGAAAACGTGGACACAAGTTACGTCGTAAATATCTGGAAATCGAAACTGAGCTTAATGTAATACATTAGCCATTATCAACAGATTGTGCAATACCTAATTACAACAGACGACACAAATGCATTATAATTCAATAAAAATTGAGAAAAAAATCAGCCCAATTCACCCTATATTTTGGCAATGAGCTAATCAATAAAGTGTTCATGTTCATGATTGTGTGTATGTATGCATGTATTTTTAGTAAGTGAATTTACACTTCTTGAGTACAGGGGAAAAAGCAATCTCATTTTTTGGTGGGGTTCGTTTTTTCACGGCTTTTCTAATTGAAACTTACATCAGAGAAGCAAACTGTCCTTTTTTCAAGCACAGTGCCCTCGTTGATGTTATGACACTCAAGAACTTATAGCCAGTTCAATCAGAGACAATCTTCCAAAACAACCTCAGCTGCTGTCGGTAGGTTAGTTGGCACAGAGGCCACGGGACACTACAGATGGTAATGTTATTGTTCTAAGGATGAGAGGTGCATGCACCCACTCCCCACTCATCTTATTGGCGTGTCCTGCCTTGCGCCTAGAACAGGATTCTGGGAAGCAGTCATCTCGTGTCCTCTCGCTCACCCATCTCACCACGGTGGTGAAAAACCTTATCAAGTTTTGAGAGAAATATGGGATCCCATCTTAGCATTTTATTACATCTTGCAAATGCATAAAGAGCACTTTTTGATGCTATTGCTTTACTAATTATTGCTCCCATCAAAATTTTTATGCCTCAAAGTTAACAAGATTCATTTGTATTTTTCATATTGTACTCTAGCTTTCCTGATTTGCTATTGAAGTCTGAAAGTTGGTAAATATTTATTCTTTTTCAAGCAATTTCATGTATGATTTGTCAATCTGAAGTCTGCACCGTTGTCAATTATATGTAAATACTGCAAGCAATTGGCGAGTATACTTTTCACAAGTAGTTTTTTCTGTAGGTTACTGGTTAAACCGAAATCTCATTTTCCGTTTCAAAACACGGGAAGGAGAATCAGTTTGTTCAGGGAGCCCAATGAGCTTTTATAGTAGGGCAAAATGGTGTTCAATTAAGTGCTTTAATTAATAGAATGGCAAACTCTGATCGCAGTGTCTGAACATATTCAATGCCAAATGAAGTTTAAACATAACTCGTTACAATTGTATCATGGTAGCTGTTTGCATCTTTAAAGCATAGGCTAGTTTTTGCCAACCTGAAAAAACGTCTCAGGGATAAAAAGTATTGACCCATTTTAACCAAAGTGCTAAAAGGCGAAAATTTTGAGTCTTAGGGGAGCTTGATATTTCGTCAGCACGCAGGCTCGACCTTCCTTAACACGGTAGGCCTAATGTCGTTCGTTGAAAGCATCATATAGCTAGAGACCCTGGATTCTCGTATGAATCAGGGTCAGGCATGTGACAGATCAACCAGATGGTGCTGGTGTCGCATGGCGGCACTTTATAATCCAGCGCTTCGGGCTATAGGGCATGTCAAGTGAAGGAAATTCAAGAAAAGTTTGGTCCCGCCCCTGACATTGGGCATTTGGGGAGGGAGAACGAAGACAAACGTCACAGTCAACTCGCACAATCCCGTCCATTGAATTTTCAATAAACGCGTGATTTTGAGTGAGCTATGTTACAAAACCAAACAAAATATAACATGTTTGGTTGCAATTCGGTGAACGCACTATCAAAATTGGCTCGATACCACAGTGCTTTTTGTCTAGACAAGCATGTAAAATGGGATAGGATGTCAAAATTTCAATGCATGCACAGTGGGGTCGGCTGGGCATTTTGCCTTGATTTTACTCCAGGAATAACTCAGTGGTTGATGAAGCGTTCACTTGATAAGCCCTATGATTACGTGCTTACATTTATGATAACGGGTTTTCAAGTATAATTTTGACTGAAAACAACTAGGACAAAATTTGATTTGCGGAAACCTACGTTCCGGCGACCATGAACATCTTGAAATAGTGTATGCAAGAGTAGCGGATGAAGAGAGCAAAATTCCCTCTTGATCTGACTTCAGTCTCTGAAATGAGTGCATCAAGACTTTAATTCTATTCGCGACAATAAGAGTGCAATATACTAACTATGTAAAGGAAAATGATCTAACCTTTGAAAATCTTGAAGTTCACTAAAAGATTGAAACACAATAGGGCTAGAATTGTGCCACTGACCACAACACGCGAGAGGAATTTGAAGTTCAACATGTCTGAGAGCTTGCTCCTTCTATAGCGAGCCATTGAAAAATGTGACTTAAATTTCTGGCAATGAAAATATGCCAATTGGTGTCAAAACCCAATTTCAGAACACGTAGCATCTTTTTTCGTCATTGTCTGCTTATCACACAACTTTGAGAAGAGCTCCGCACTTTTGGTACTTGAACAAGTTTTGAACATATGCCAACATATTTAATTCGAAGCAACTGAACAACTGATGCTTCTCCTAATGTCATGGATTCAGATCCAAACTAATGACACTTATTGGTTTAAAAACAATTAATTTTGAAGGGCACAAAAAGACATAGCAACTCGAAAAAACGAATCCTACTCAGGTTGTCTCCCATCATGGTAGCACCACACCCTACCCTAAGTCGCTGCTAATCCCCTTTCCTAACGTTCCCACTCATTAGACTTCCCGTCAAGAACGAAGCTTTTGATCCTTTGTCCAGGGATACAATTTTTAAGTTGTAAAAAATGATTCAAACCTCCATTTATTTTGTTCAACAGAAGACATTAGTCACCAACTTGCAACTTTGTTAGCTTTGTCAAAATTGAAAAGAAGTGACAGAGATCTACGAAGTTTTCGAAAGGACGACCTAACATCAAAAGAAATAATGAACTAGACAGCGAAATATCTTTGTACTGTCTCTGCTCTTCAGGAATATTAATGACAACCTCACTTGCTGTGGATACTTATCTTGTTCATTGCGAAAAAATGTGAAAAAAGTCTATAAAATTAAAGCCAATATTAGGTTTGAACCGGTAACAGAACAGATATACAAAGAGAACAATAGCCGAACTATGGCAAAGCATCAACAAGGGCGGATTAGTACGCCCGTTAGATCTCATGGTCATAAGAAGCCTCCTCATTTACTCATTATACGATGATGTCAAACCTGACCATGTCATCGATAAGAGGCTGATGGAGTGTTGGAACTCTATATGTACAAGCATTCAAGCAAATGTTAGTGACGCACTCTTGGATCAGAAATTTCGGCTTGGACGCTCCTTTTAGAGTTATCTTCCAAGGATTGCTTTCCATTTTTATACAATGTTTAAACAAGCATTGCCATTGAGATAAACTCGGCCATTCATATGACAAGAAAACGTGCGACACAAGTTACGTCGTAAATATCTGGAAACCGAAACTGAGCTTAATGTAATACATTAGCCATTATCAACAGATTGTGCAATACCTAATTACAACAGACGACACAAATGCATTATAATTCAATAAAAATTGAGAAAAAATCAGCCCAATTCACCCTATATTTTTGGCAATGAGCTAATCAATAAAGTGTTCATGTTCATGATTGTGTGTATGTATGCATGTATTTTTAGTAAGTGAATTTACACTTCTTGAGTACAGGGGAAAAAGCAATCTCATTTTTTGGTGGGGTTCGTTTTTTCACGGGCTTTTCTAAATGTTTGGGTTCACGTCAGGATCTTATCATGTCCTCGGGGCAGTATTCATATATGTGTCCACGCATGTGGGATTCACTTGCAAACTTAGTAAAGGTTTGGCCGTACTTTATTTTGAACCTGGCAACGAAAGAAGTGTAGTCTTCCCTGAGCTCTTGCTTTTGTCTTTCAAGCTTCCTGGCTTTGTACATGTGTATGAGGAGATATTTGCAAAAAAGAATGATTTATTCATCACTGGGAAACGGTTAGCCGGAAGCATGACACAAATGTTTGTTTCCCAGCAAGCTAACCTTGAAAATGCATCGGAGGTATGGAGGGCGAAAAAAGTGT
>NC_081446.1:12275016-12275358 GCF_007210705.1 Tigriopus californicus
GTTACACCATGAGTGCGGAATAAAGACAAAACCGTTCCTGAGAATGTACAATCAGGGAGGCGGATCGAACCAGAGACCTGCCTAATGATAAGGAAATTGCGCTGACCACTCGACGTGGACAGCTTGAGTTATGGACTTGGGATGAAAATGAAATTAAAGTGTGTTCATTGAATAATTATTATTTTTCTTAGTTCGGAGAGGACTCTAGCGCTTCTTGGGGCGAAGAGCAAAAGATTAAAGCAAAACACGACCAAAATATCTGGACAAAACTGAAATTTGACAATGTTGGGTCCGAAATGTGGCTTATAGAATTTGGTGAGGGGATCAAAGTTATGAACTGAT
>NC_081446.1:12275390-12275851 GCF_007210705.1 Tigriopus californicus
CTTCATGGTAAGCCTCTCGCATCTTGGACGAAGGCATTTGTGCCACATTATTGTTAGTTTTTTTTTCTTAAATATGTCCTTTTGGCATAATAATTGGGCACTGACCGAGAAAAATTGTAATTAATAGGTAATTAAACGAATTTGGATTGTATTTACATTTCGTAACTCTATTTGAGAATGCAGGGTCGCCTAATTGGTCGTGGGATGCGAGTACTCAAAATTTAATTTTAACGTTCATCCGTGAAATAGAATTTACAGCTATGGAATATGACTGTTACTTTTGTGGGCTTTTTAATCGTTACTCGGAAAGCTAATCACCATCAGTGTGTTAATGGAATATAAAATGAAACACATAACATCTTTATTTATCTGCCCATCAACGAATTAGAGTTGTCGGATCTGGTTAGCCTTTTCACCTACGGTTGATAAAGAATCTTGGTCCAAAAATATTGTCCAAGTCG
>NC_081446.1:12275887-12276021 GCF_007210705.1 Tigriopus californicus
CCAAAAACTTATCCAAGTCTGAATTAAAAGATCCTACAGTTTCGACACCTTTTTACGCCTTACGAATATTTGAGGGGAGCAGATTAAATTATCAACGAGCCTTAGAAAGACGAGAGTTGGGCTTCATTGTTCGA
>NC_081446.1:12276057-12276291 GCF_007210705.1 Tigriopus californicus
AAAATGCATGAATTGTAAATGGAGCTAAAACGTTCTTGTCGCAAGGGGAATGGTTGAATATCTTGTTTTAATGAGAACGGATGGTGTTTAGATAACTTTCCTTGAAGCATTTTTCGATTACTTTTGGCTGAAAATAGGTCAATCTGGAGATATTTTGCGTTCCAGACGAGTCAATTTTGGCAATTGTGCTTTGGCCTTTTGGTTAAACATCTCGGAGATGTAAAATATTGGCAA
>NC_081446.1:12277291-12278517 GCF_007210705.1 Tigriopus californicus
TTTTACCTCTCTTACAACCTCTTACAATTTTGTTCTCGTTCCATAGCCGTTGGTTTTCAATTGAGGCATTCAATAACAGATCAATTTTCCTGCTTGTTTGGTCGACGCACTTGAATTTAAACGATTGCAAGGGTAAGCAGTTACGTTTTTTGCTCAAAATCCCTCTTTTTTAAACAGCCGCTTTTGGTCTTTAGGGATTTGATTCGACCAGTCTTTGTTTGACAGAAGGACACTTCTAAAGTGGTACACACTTCCTCACATGTGGTGAACAGCAATTGTACGGCGTTGTCAAGACATGATTCGCGTTCCATTTGGGAATGTCCATGCTATTTGTGTAGTTGCGTGAATGTCGTTTGTAGGTTAAGGCGAGTTTTTTGGCATAGCTGCATTAACACTATATAATCCAATGAAGAGGTCGACTTCATTGTTTGCCATTTGAATGACGAAGATTAAACAACTGGTTAAATTCAAAATCACTCTGCAAGGGATGTCAAAACATGTAATGGTAAGAGTGGGCGTTGTCCACTCAATATATTTTGCAAACAAGCACTTGTTGTCATCAATGTGTTCTTTCCACATGCTTCTCACTGTCTCTATGTGTTCAACCAGGGAAACCTTGAGCAATTTACTTGTTATGGGTATCTTTGGATTCACGTCATTTCAGGATTTACGTTAATGCCAATTTCTCTGAGAGGTACACAAGTTTCAATGCGGTAAATGATTCGGGGAGCACGATTTTGAAAAGATCTGCACAAACGTCTTTACGGTTGGTTGGTTGGAGCTGATGTAACATTTTCTTTAAGTGGATGCAATTGATTTCCAATTCAGCATACTGCTTTTGGGACATTTTGGCATCCAATTTTCGTCCCAAATGAAGAAAATAAAGAGGGTTCAATACATGCAACGAATAATCCGTCAGATACAAGTGAATAATCTAAAATAAGGAGAAATCAGAAATCAGAAACCCGAATATTCAGGTAAAACAGTTGCTCCATATTGCACAATTACTTAACTCTACTAGGACCTGAAAAAATCCCCCATGTTGAGCAAAAAAAAGGTTTGCAATAGCCGGGTATGATTCGTTTGACGTCATATTTAATCCACCAAAGGTTTAGTGTAAGCAGATCTGGCTAGCCACTGACCAACTGACCCTACTGACAGTAGAGGCTTAACGCGAGTTTTGGAAAGATTTTCATGTCCTAGAGAATCCACGATTGTTTGTGCGA
>NC_081446.1:12280032-12281193 GCF_007210705.1 Tigriopus californicus
TGAGGTTCACCCCCTCACGATAACACCCCAAAACAAAAGAAGGTGCGATATTTCTCCTTTTTTTGAAGTGCTTCTAATCGCTTCTTTATTATGGATCTTATAGTATGATCGTGTTTCCCAACTGCATGTTGGCCCTCCTGTCAATCTTCTCAATATTTTACCATCACTCTTCTATATACACGAAAACAAAATGGGCTTCATCGTTCCTGGAAGTCATCTTAACCTTACATCATGTACTCGACGTCGATTCATCATATTATGTTATTTTTTGAGTGCTATGGAAGTGTTGTGAATGAAAAATCAATCTTAGAAATATAAGCATTTTAAAGAAATTTTGATAAAACTGAATAGGATCTTGAACCTTAAGCTTTATAATGCTTTCAGTTCCACCGGGCAAAACAATAGTTTCATGTAAGTTCATTGTTAGAGAAAGCTAACTTCATTTCTTAATCATTGTGTGGGTCATATTTATTATGATTTTCTCTTGTTTGTGAAACTTACGTGCGAAGCTCTGTCAAAACCAAAGCCTCGAAACTCGTTTTGATATCCTGGAGCTGTTGACCTAATAACCACTATGGGCTCACAAAGAAATGTATAATTTGTTGTAAAGGCAATTTCCACTCTTATTCTGTCAGGAATGTCCAGCCACTTATATCCTTGGACGCAATGACTAAAAGGTTTATATCTCGTGTGGTAAAGAGGTTCGGCCAAGTTGGATTTGATCATCGTTATCAATTGTTTCTTTGCTTTTGGTAACTCCCAATATGCTGATGATTCAATTTCAAACTGAGGAATCACATAGGCACAAGTAAAACAATCCTTGGTCTCATTTTTCCTAAGGAACTCTTCTAACCCTTGGAACATGTTTTGGCTGGGAATAAGTTCCATATCTACCATCATCAAATATTCGTTTTGAACAGCATCACGAGCCAAGTTTCTTAAGATATTGTTAGGATAGGGCGTGTTGTGAAGGAACCTGATGACTTTTTCTGTTCTCCAAGATACCAGTTTATCCATTGCAATATCGTTTGATGGACAGTCCCCAAGAGATATGGGAATGTTTGAGGTCTCAAAATCTGGTGGACAAGCCAATGGAACACCAAAATGAACGGTCATTCGAGACATCGACTGTGAGTGGCAGTCCTGTAGATAATTGATGTA
>NC_081446.1:12281228-12284744 GCF_007210705.1 Tigriopus californicus
TATCCATTGCAATATCGTTTGATGGACAGTCCCCAAGAGATATGGGAATGTTTGAGGACTCAAAATCAGGAGAACAAACCAATGGAACACCAAAATGAACGGTCATTCGAGACATCAACTGTGAGTGGCAGTCCTGTAGATAATTGATGTACAGTTTAGTCAAATGAAAATCGACTCCTGGTACATAAATGGCGACACTTAAGGGTCCCTGCCATTGTTCAGCAAATCTGACCAATGAACCCATATATTCCATGGATGTATGAGTAAAAAGTGTAACTTTGCTGTTTTGGGATAGGTCCAACCATTGAGAACCAAGTGCTATGTGCCGATGTAGTTCAATGTGTGTAGTTTGATTCAACTCTTTCGAGATCACGTGGGAGGCAATGGGAATTTCTTCTTTGGCATCAATGTTAGGGTAAGGGTTCCTGAAATTGAAGTGGAGTTGCTAATCAGAGACTATAGACTTGTATTTCTTGATCTATGGCAATGACGCAATGCTTTGTGAAAGTATCTTAAAGCGAAAATTTTAGTTTTAGCTAAATATTACGCTTTGTTTCCCCTAAGCTTCATATCCGCATTTTGTAAAAATGGATAACAAGAACCTCTGTGAATTTAAACTTGGCAGCCCTGTGTTGGAATTGTAACTGCAATCACATTTTCAAGCAATTGTTTAATAATTGATTGCATTGAGAAACAGAGCAATTGTAATTACCATTAGAATTATGTTGGGGCAATTACTTCCTTGAAATTACTATTTCTTTATTATTATTTTTGTTTGGTTTTGCACGGGCTTTCCTAACCGCTACAGGAAATGCAATCCCAGCACTATTAAGATGAAAGGTTATAATTCGTCTACTTATTATCTTTCAATGAAATGATGCAATGTTTTGGCGTTTTGAAATGCAAATGGCATTTTGCAGCATTTATGTAATTATGTATGTATTCATGATTAGATATTTCTGTAAACACTTTTGAAAAAAAATAAATAGAACAAAATCGTTTCATTGGGATTGCTTACAGGGGTAATGTCTATACGTAATAATTCATGGCTTTCTTGAATCTTTGCTCATTTGTTTCAGCTTTTGCTTCGTCTGGAAGACTGTTCCAGAGTTTGATGGCTCTTGGGAAAAAGCATTGTCTCGGTTGGTTCTTCACGTTTGGAATATTAAGGTTATCGGTCATATAAGATTATCAAGGTTTTCTCACGAAAGCCATGTTGTGATGCAGAAATTCGGCCATCTGTCCACGTACCATAGATTCGAGGACCTTTGAGGCAATTGGCAGCAGGGCTATGGGGCTGTAGTTGCTTAGTTCCTCTCGACTGCTCTTCTTGTGTAGGGGAATTATTCCCGCTTCTTTCCATCGAGCTGGAAAAAGAGCCGACGTTATCGATGTGTTTAAGATGTAGGTCAAGGGGGTAACGAAAAAACCATCACTTTTCTTCAGTATCGAGGTGTCAACATTGTCACATCCAACACTGTTGGAGTTCTTTAGGTTAAGGAGGTGCTTTCGTACATTTGCTTTGGTAACGGTTTTTAGTGAGAAGGTGGAGGTGGGAGGTCTCGTCTTCATAAAAGCTGCGAGCCTATGGAATGGATTGACTTGACAAGACTTGTCTATCTTTTTGCGAAGACACTTGACCTTCGACACAAAATGATACTTGAACACGTTGCTCATTTCCCGAGATTTGGTGGTTCGGACTCCATCCTCTGTGGTCAGGCCGAGTAAGGGTTTTTTCCCCTCCCTTTTTTATCTGGCTTAGAATTTTCCATGAGTTATGCTCTCCATTTTCGCCCAGCCTCTGCCCTGATATCTTGGCGCACAAGTGCCATGCATTTGTTTCGTAAGCGGGTGTATGTCCTCCAACAGATATCCCTGTCTGGTTCTTTGGCTAGGACGATTTCATGTCTAGCTTTGTTTTGTTCCTCCATAAGGATCTTGGTTTCATTTGTAAGACCGTGGCAATAGTTTGGAGAAATTTGAAACGTTTTGATTGGGTTACGGAAAGTTCCATTAATGGCACCATATCGTCGACATTGGTAAATATACAAATATTTTCCCAAGGCTGGCACATGAGATTGAGATAAAACTTGTCGAATTCAAAGTTCTTGAAAGAACGTTTGGTGACCGTTATTCTTTCCGTTGGTTTCGCTTGTTTTGGCGAGAGAAGTCTTGCTGATACCACTATAGGCTTGTGATCGCTGAGCCCGTGGTTTAATTTTGTGGCAGTTCCACCTTTTAGCGTTCTCGATACGAACGCGAGGCCAATTGAAGACTGAGTTGTTAAGAGCCCATCTTTGGTTTGGCGCCGGTAAATAAAAGTATTTCCAATAAAGAGATTCTTCAGATCACAAAGACCCGTGACGGTCTCTAGATCATCAACGATTGATTTCAAGGGATACGACGGATTTTTGAACTGATTGGCATCCAGATTGAAGTCTCCCACTATAATAATCTGCTTTCCTGACTGAGAGGCAAGCGACAATTGGCCCAGACAACTGGATAGTCCCGCCTCTGAGAACTCATGTCGCCTCCGCTTTCTCTATCTCTCCATTCTCGGTAGACTCCATAAATTAAGATTTATTTTTTCATTTTGCTAAAGTTCGACCCAAATCGAGGAGAAACCTGCGTTCATTAGGTCACGTCGGACGACAATATTGGAGTCCAATGCTGGCGTCACCAAAAGGATTATTCTCATCTTTAAATGGTACTGATCGATGCCTGGCAGATGCATTGTGTATTTTGCGAATGATGTGGTAGAGAATGAAGTGATGTCTGTTTCACTCTAGAGCTAGTATATGTCTCAAAACCTTCCTCGATCATTGCCGCTCTTTGTTCCATCGAGCACCTCCCCCGGAATTCCCTCTCCAGCTTAACTCCAATAATGAGAATCGTGACCTCATAGACCCTGTCACCAAAAAAGAAGTCGATCTTTCCCTAGATGGGCAGAAAAGTAAGGCAGTGGGGATGCGAGGATACTCTCCTTGGCACTTAAAGTCCTTGGGTGGATTGATCTCGAGAAGCCTGTGTCGCATCTACTCAACTTGCCCAACCTCCTCAATGTTTCTCTCTGTGTGGCTAAACACGACTCTGTTGTTTCTTTTCAAAAAAGGCACTCGATCCGACCCCAACAACTATCGCTCGATTGCAGTTTAAGACCCTTTGCTCAAAGCTTTCTCGTCCATTCTAAATGCTAGATTGACAAGATTTCTGGAGAGCAAAGCCCTACTTCCTCATGTACGTATAGTTCGGCTTTGTAAAGGGAAAAGGGACTATAGGCGCAATAGCATTACTACGCGAGGTGACTTCGCAAAGACTGGAAACAAAGCAACGAACCTACGTGGCCTTCGTGGATTTTAGCAAAGCCTTCGATCTCGTTAATAGGACCAAACTCGTTCAAAAACTTCATCACTTGGGTGTTCCTGTTTGATTTTCTAAACTCGTCTTTAACATACTACAAAGTACAAAACTACATATTTGCTCGGGAGGTAGGCTTTCATCGGCCTTCTTCTCCAA
>NC_081446.1:12287555-12315492 GCF_007210705.1 Tigriopus californicus
CGGGCAATAAGGGGTCGAAGTCTTGACGTGGTGTCTTTTCCAACGCGATAGCATTTGGTAATATCTTGGCGTTCCAGTTTTACACCAACACTTTCACAAACAGACATAACTGCCACGACGTCGTCTTCAATTCGAACATCAGGCTCAGATTGTTGGGGTTCCAGGATGTTTGTGATCTTCAGATTTGAGCTCCGCCTCTCCCTGTCGTGAAGCTCATCAAGAACACCTTCAATTATGCTAGTTGTTTCGCCTCCAGATCTGCTCTCCTCCAGTTCAAGTATTCGATCCTCTTGGTCGACCTCTCTCGTACACAATAAGGTTATTGAGCCGAAGTTTTTGAGAACCTTTGTCTCGGACTCCTGAATTCGGGTCTCCAACCTGGCCAATCCAGACACAAGGTTGCGACAACCCGTGTTACACGAATCACAGCACACAAGGTATCCCGAGAGGATAAGTTGCTTGATGGCGTCACTAGGTAGGCTTGAGCATGTTGTATGGAATGGTCTGGAACAAATCTCACACGTGGCGCAAGACTTTTTGGCTCTGCGGTTGATATCTTCTCTTCACCGCAGACAGCACATTTCGACTCTTTTCCATCGCCATCAGCAGCCATTTCCACTTTCTTCCCTGGGCTCATATTGGTGTACTATTAAAGAAGTTCGAGCTCGGTCACTGTCTATTCTTTCAGGTTATGGGATGGAACCGACACTTTGGCTCATAAAGCTCGAAGAGGCTCAATCCGATCAAGGGATCAGAAATTCTGGTCCAAACGTTTCACAAAGCAAGAAAACGCAAAAGTTTTCCAAATGTCTCGAGAGCACCCTTAACACGTTCTCTCACAGTGAACGCGAACAATCAATGTTTAGATATATGAACTTTCTTGATATTATGAACGGCATCATTGTAAATGTCAAAAGAAAAGTTGTGATCGAAATGACCTCATGCTGAATAGGGGTCTCATTCATTGGAAAGAACCTGGAATCAGACGCCAAGTTGTCAACAATAGCCAGGACGATCACTGAAGTGGCATCTTTCGTTTCAAAAGAGAACTTAACATTGTCAGGTACATCCCTCACCCTATTATTGGAAATATAGTGGTTTGTCCTTCTGTTAGGCACGCCTTTAACCCTGGACAATTTTTCGTTAATGAAAAGGATGACTTGCTTTTCCCGTTTTATTTCATTGAGTAAGAACTTGGAACGGGCAAATCTTTTGGCACTAGTGCATTAATGATGAACTGCATCTTCTTCCTAGCCCTCGAATGGGGCCAAGGTGTTTTATGGTCCTTCGGACATTGTTTTCCTTCACACCCATGGTGAACCTGATTCATTTGTCTTAATTCGACGTTTGAAAGCATTAATCATAGCCGGGATTCCACTGCTGTCTCAGGCTTTGAACCTCTGTTAATATACATTTGTTAATATACAGGGCGACCACCTTCACCATGACATATTACTGGTTTTGGATTGATCGAACATCTGTTTAACACCTTTGGTACAAGTGTAATTCTGTGTGTTCAAAATCAGTCCCAGAACTTGGATCGAAAAGAAGTAGTAATCGAACTTCATCAAGCGGGGAACAGCATCCGGAAAATTTGGGAAGAGTCAGAACAACCTAAAAATGAGCAAGCAGAAATATGCTTTGCAATCGGATGAAATCTCGGAAGCATCTTCATGTAATCTGGTCGGAGGAGAAGATTCTTAAGATAGAGATGATTTCCAATGCTCCCAATGACCAACTTTTGAGCAAAAACCTGGAAAACATTCTGTGAACCAGAAGACGATACTTCGTCGCCAAAAACTATACTCTGTCATGGTATGGGCTGATGTGACATCCAATGGCCTCAAACCGCCCCTCATCTTCATACCCGAGGGTGTGAAAGTCAAAAGATCACCAAAAGGGCCGCAAACCACAATTTTTGTCCCCCTTCCTCTCCAGACCTCAACGTCATGGACTTTTCCATAGAGCCGAATTTTGAAAGGAAGGCCGGGTCCAAATTGTCCTCTGGTGTCGGTCCCCTCAAACAAGCGTTATACTGTAGGCTGGTTGGACCGACCTCGATCCTGACATCATCTGTCCGTCTTGATTTTCAGTTAATGGCAGACTTGATGCTGTTGTGAGAGTCAGGGGGGGTTATTGAGAATGTATTAAAAAGTGTTTTTAAACATCTGTGTTTGCCTATCAAATTTGAAGTTTGGTAAGATTCTTTGTTTGATGAAAATCAATGATATATCAATCATATCAATGATGATATATAAAGTTAAAGTTGACCCGCGTATGCCCCACATGTGTGTCCTAATCATCTTTCAAGTCTATCGTTATTTCAAATTCCTTGTTTTAACTAGCTGTATTCTGGAGAGCATGAGAGAACAGAACATAAATTTTCAGATACCTTTCACACCTTGTTTGAACACTGTATATTTCAAATCTTTCTAGTTTCTCCCAATACAAGAATTTCTCTTTCATTCCTGCAATGTTTCTAGTGAAATATCTTTGGACTTGTTTGACCTTTTGCAAACCTGCTGAACTATTTGGAGCCCAAGTAGGAAATGCATATTCAAATTGTGGCTTGGACCTCTTCGCTTCACTTCATTTCCGCTTTTAACAAAGGACGCGTAATCGGCCTTGAGACGAACTAGACATCGTTTATTATAAGAATCTGTTTCCCACAGGCAAAATTTAGAGGAACACTTTTTCCGTTAATTTCCCCAAACCCCAACATGATGCTAAACAGAGAAACTAGTTAAAGGCATGTTAAAGGTATCCTTGTGCTAAAGCACTTCACGTCTAGTGAAAAAAACGTACCGCAGTTCTTTGGGGATCTTTCCAACATGCAGCTTTTGAAGCAAAATCTTAATGTTGTATGGCTCCTTCATAGGAAAGAAAGCTAATAGAGGTGTATCAACGCACACACTAGTGGATTTAGCTCCATTGATTTCTAATGAAATGCCGAAATGCCTTCGAAGATTAAACTTCCAATTATCTTTAAATGATCTGGACCCTTCATCAATTGAAATTCAGTAAATAAGTTCACTACTTTCCACGCCAAGCCCGGTCACAATAGAGCCCAAGATCGATTCCACGTCATGACAGGATGCAATGGGCAACAACCTATTGTTTGTCTCAAGCTGATGGACTCTAAACATGTCCGCAGGTTTCTTTATGGTCATACATAAATGTTGTCGCATATTTGGTTGGATCTTGACATACTTCCAAAGGCCTTCTGTGACCTTCCTTCCGACAATTGAGAGTGAGACTAGTCCCTTCTGTTTGCCTAGTTGGTTTGTACATGTGACACTGTCTTCTGTAACATCATGGGGCACAAGTATCTAATACTTTAAACCAAAAGAATTGAATGTTAGATTGAGAAACTATGCTATTCATGCAGTACGATCTTTTCTCGATCTAAGATTCACTCCTTCCCTTGAAGAAAATGGGTTCTGGCCTCTAGAGTTAGGGCGGCTTTACACTAAGATGGAAAACCGAGATTGAATTGATTCCGGTTTGAGGATTGAAGTACGAATAATGCTGGGGCAAGTTCACCATAAGACTTGAGTCCGGCAGAGGATTCCAGTCTTTCACTGTACTCAAATCGAACAGAAAGAGAGTCCTACTACATTCCTCAAACCGGATTCAATGTCGGTTTTCCATCCTAGTGTAAAGCCGCCGTAAAGCCGCCCTTAGTCTCACTTAAGGGCGAATGTAATGTACACTGACTCAGATCAGAGCTGTCAATTTTTCAACCTTATCACCTTCGTCCATTTGCCTATGGGTTATGGTTTACATGATTCCAAAATGTTTGCTCTTGACCCTAGCGACATCATTCATCAAATTCCAATGGCTTACGTTATAGTATACTTCGGCTTAGTGTAAGGTATTTGTCCATAAAGAACGGAGACAATGGCGATTATAGTTATCCCAGCAATGACAATACGGGAGAGGAATCTGCAATTGGCCAAGTCCGAAAGCTTGCTTTCCCTTCCACGTCCCATTAGACACGGTTTTTAAATCTCTGTCACCACAATTTTGTATATTAGTTAAAGTAAAATTAATTTGTTGAACTCTCTACTTCTTCAGTCAATCACTCGAAAGAGCACTGGTCACTGAAATGCTTTTTGGGAACATATGTGCATGTGGCCATTGACAACTAACTGAAGGCAGCGAGTTTGGTGAATTATTCGAACGGATTTGTTTGGGAAAGCCAGAAAAAAACACTTGAGCCATACCACGCATCATGCGTTTGTGATCCAACCAAAAACTAAATCATTCAGTGAACAGTTTCTCATTTTTTATGCATCTTTTCCAATAAGAAAATTCGACCAATTAGGCAACTTTTTTGAAAGTCCTCTAATCACACTATTCTATTTTGTGCTTTTGTTGTTTTATATGTCGCTCCCCAGTAACTATAGGCCGATTTATGTCACTCCGAATATTACTATGGTGTCTGAGAAGAGCATGCAGTTCAGACTGGTAGAGTTTCTTGAAGTGGATGAAATCCTTCCTCCTAATCAGCACCAGCTCTGAGCACATTTTAGCACGGTTACACAACTGATTGAAAATATAGAACAGATTTTTACAAACTATAGAGGCACGAGAAATTTGATGTTGTCTATCTTGACTTTGCCAAGGCCTTTTAGTTAAGAGGCTCCATGAGGTTGGGATCCAAGGCTAGGTTCTCAATTGGTTAAGAAGTTTCATTTATGGTAGGAAGCAAATATTAAGGGTTGAAGGGTCACATAGCAACATGTGTGTTATCAAATCATGGGTTCCTCAGGGCTCAATGTTTTTGGAAAATTTGCAAGATGCAAGTTTTGGCCCACACATTGGGTTGTTTGCCCTTTGCTATACATGTCCAATAAACATATACAAATGCAATCAAGTGATATTACAATGGTTTTTGGGTTTGCTTGGGTTAATCAAAAGCACAATTTTTTTGTTTGTTTGCGGACTTCCTTACCGCTGCTGGGATTAGAATCCCACCACTTCAAGGCGAGAAATTTATTCATTTTACTTAACTGTTATCTATATATATTATTTGATCGACCAATGAATTAGAGTTGGCTGATCTGGTTAGCCCTTGAATATAAGGTTGATCTGAAAGTTTAATCAAAAACTTGTCCAAATCTGACTTAAATCCTGCTACTGTATCAACGCCTACATACGACCTACGAATATTTGAAGGCAGCAAATTGAACAATGAAGGAGCCCGAGAAAGAAGAGAGATGGACTTTATTGTTTTAACTAGCTAGGCTAGGAGGAAGGACTTCATCAACTTCAAGAAATTCGACAAGTTTGGACTTCATGATCTTCTCAAACACCTTTGCAATATTCGAAGTGAGAGAAATCGGCCTATAGTTACTGGGGAGCGACTTATCTCCCCCTTTGAAAATTGGAACAACATGAGCTAGCTTCAGAGAAAAGGGGAACTTGCCCTGATCCAAGATGCAACGCATCAAGTACGAGAAAACAGGAGCAAGAACCAGTGAGCATCTCATCAGAAATTGAGATGTCACACCATCAGGACCAGGAGAACTCGAGAGTCTCAAGTCTCTGATGGCCTCTAAAGCATCTTGATCTGTGACTACGAGATCATCTAAATGCTCAACTTGACAAGCCTTGCCAGTCCCAACAAACTCATCAAGAGAGCAATGGACTGTTGCTCCTAAACTCTTTGGAGTTGAAAGCACACCAGAGAACTGATCTCCAAGTATATTGGAGGACCGGCAATAGCGGTTGGTATTTCTGGTGCCGTTTGTAGGTAGATTGGTTTTGTTTTTAATATCTGCGGGACGTAAGTGGCGGCGATTTCGTCGATATCGTCCCGCACCATCCCGAGAGACAATCCAGTACGAACGTCTTTGATTTTGATTCCACTCTGGCAGCAAATGGGGACCATGACTTTTCCACAGGATCTTGAACGTGGACGGTCTCTCCTGGGATTAATGGTCTCATATCATGACCACCAGCGTCACTTACCCTCTTAGCACTGATTAATCTTCGAGTGGCATCAAAACTTGCGTGCTCTTCATTAGAAGCAAATGTTAGAGGCAGAGCGGACGGGAGGCGGTTTTTGAGGTTCCTGCCAAAGAAACCAAAGGCTGGTGAAAAGCCATCTGCCCTGGGGGTACATTTCCACTGGAGAAGTGCTTCCCGAAAGGCAGCGTTATCGGATACTACACACTTTTTACCCGTTTCCACTTCTTGACCCTATTCCCAAACAGCAGCCATAATCATCTTCCTACCCAAGACACGGAATTGTCGTGCCTAGTTATATAAATCTTAGTGGCCTTAAACATACCACAAGTGAGATTTATAATCTTGCATCGTTTCTATTCAAAATAGCACAATTTGAAGCGTATATACCAAGGAAAATATTTGAATTGAAAGGTGGCCTCCCAATCAAGAACAAAAGACTTAATTCTTGAATCCTTTGTCTAAGAAAGAGGTAATGTTTGTAATGCCATTTCACATTTTGATAACACAACCGTTACTTGAGACATGGATGAAGCTCAGCATCCAAAGGGCTAATATCAGTGTTTTCAGCAAAGAAACGATGCAATCAAAGTACGTTGCCAAATTTTTTACCAAAATATCTGGACATCCCTGAAAGCAAGGCATAGGTAAATAAACTCAAGGATATAATCAAGTAACAATCCGGACCAGGACAAGTTGATATCAGTGCTTTTACGTTAAGGCAATATCTGGTCTGAAATTATGCTTGCTTCCTATAGGGGATGTCAAGTAATGGAGATTCAAGGAAATATGTGGTCCGGCACCCTAATTTTGGGCATTTTGGGGAGAGAGAACTAAGACAAACATCAGTCAACTCGCAACATCCCGCCATTGAATTTTTAATGATCGAGTGATTTTGAGCGAATTTTAGTTCAAAACCCTACAAAATGAGCATATTTGGTGTTAATCAGTGAAGGCACTATCAAATTGGCTCAATACCACAATGCTAATTGACTAGACAGGCATGTAAAATGGAAAAAATGTCAAAATCCAATGCATGCACAGTGCGGTTTGGCTGGGCATGTTGTCTTTGATTTTATTCCTTATGAACGCGTTTACTTGACTAGCCCTATATGAGTAGGGTTGATGTTCATGACAGTGTGACAGGTGTCCTTCCACGGCGCCAACATAGCTGGGTCTAGGTGGTGTCCGCTTGAAAACCATTTTCTTTAGAATTGCCGCAAAAACTGTGAATCGCATTGGGCGTTTTCAGTGACTCTTGTCTTGAAAATTTCTAGTCCGGGTAAATAAGAAAACTAATAACCTTTATTGCGACTCTCGGTCAGGTCAGTTTGTTAAATTAATAAAAAGTGTGTGCAAAAATATTATGCACAAATATCAATAACAGGACCAAGAAATGAAATGGGTGGAATGATAGAAGAGCTAACTACAATGTAATATTACAGCCGGGATGACTGAAAATTGGTCCTGTGAACATGAAAAAAGTGAAAAGGGGAATCACAGGCAATACATAAACAGTTTGGTAGAGAGGTAAGTGATGAAAACCTTGGTTATGGCAGTATAGTGGGTGGGCCAGATGGAGCAGATCCTTTGTCAGCTCCCGTTGTTGATGGCATTTGGCCGGGAGTTTTCCAATATTCCCAAGGGATGTCGGGCCAAGGACAATAATGTGTTAGCCAGTACTCGACCAAGAAGGACAATTCTGGTCTGGACATCACCTCCGAAAAGGTCAGGTTCCCAACACTGTTGGACCCTAACCTGGCAAGCCCGATGGTGAGGGGCTTTATTTGGCAAATAAAATACGTCCAAGGAATTTGGTGAAGGCGTCATCGGCTGATGTGAGGGCGGATTGGGACCTCAAGCATATACTCGAGTCTACTCGAGTGGATGGGAATGTTAAGTAACTATTTAAAAAACCAGTAGACTTGACTATGATTCAAGCACACCAAGCATTTTGAGTTAATAAGCTTAACATCCGATAAACTGTGATAATAATAATGTTTTGTTCTCAAGTAAGTAAAATTGTCCAAATGTGGCGGAATTTGGCGGAATGGGAATGTCAAAATGGAGGAACAACTTTTTGAAAAAGTTTTTTTTGGTAGTGGATCATGGTCATAGATAGATTTTATTACTTTTCGCACAGCTTCAGGAAGAACATTTGTTTCTTCTTATGATTGTCATCTTAAAGGGAAGTGGTACCTTGGTAACCCCCACCACGCAATCAATACTGGGGTAAATGCCGTGTTTTTCAGGCAAGAATTGAAACCTTTGTAGCAAATTGGCCAGGAACAAAAATAACTGTGACTTGGCCAAACTCTCTCCTGGACACCGACGTTTTCCCATCGAAAAAGGTATAAGTCGCTTGTCAACAACCACACGTTTTTTATCGTCAAGATGACGCTCGGGTTTAAAATATCGAGCGTCTTTCCAGTAGGATTGGTCTTGCATAATTTCTGAAAAATCCCCCTGGATCATGTGACCTGTCGGAATAATGTATTTCCCAATCTTGATTGCCTTGTTTGGAGTGGCGTGGACTAGGCCATTGGGCACGACATCACCCAGCCTCTGAATTTCTAAAATAGTTGCGTCCAAGTAAGGCAGTTTTGTGCGATCCAAAAGGGAGATCATTCTGTCTGTTCCAATAACATCATCCAATTCTTGTTGAATATTGGATTGAATATCAGGATTCCGGATGAGATACACGATTCCCCAGGTGAGAGTTGAGCTTGTTGTTTCTGAGCCAGCAAAAAACAGGTCAATGAGGGTTTGTAAAAGAATTTCATTTCCTTTCGACTCATGAAACGAAGATTCGGAGTTTATAGTCCGCGAAGTTTCCAAAAGATAGGCGTCGATGAAATCACGAATGTTCAAGGGATCAAATGTGGCCTTGTGCTCAAGTACCAAATCAGTCAAGAAATTCTTTACCTTCAATATGATTTCACTATTCACAACAACTGGGTCAATGTCAGGGTATATCGTTCGAAGGAAGGGGAAGATAAGAGCCAAAGACGGCTTGATTCCCGCTGAAAGAATGGCCTCATTCATCATGACCACGAGTTTGTTGAGAGCTTTATCGTGATAGTCNAAAAGATAGGCGTCGATGAAATCACGAATGTTCAAGGGATCAAATGTGGCCTTGTGCTCAAGTACCAAATCAGTCAAGAAATTCTTTACCTTCAACATGATTTCACTATTCACAACAACTGGGTCAATGCCAGGGTATATCGTTCGAAGGAAGGGGAAGATAAGAGCCAAAGACGGCTTGATTCCAGCTGAAAGAATGGCCTCATTCATCATGACCACGAGTTTGTTGAGAGCTTTATCGTGATAGTCGAATCGTTGGCCTGCCACTATTTGCCACAGTATATTCAAAACGCTGATATTGAACATATTGGCAACGGCAATGGGTCCTGATTGGGACTGCTCTTCAAGGTAATCCATGAATTGAATTAGTTCCTCATTGATCAGGATCTCCATGCTGGCCTTGCCAAATCCAAAGTCCTTAAGCGTTGACAAAGCGAATCTTCTTTGTTCAGTCCAAACCATGTCACTGCCTTCAATGATCCCCGCATTACCTAACGGGCTGTTACGAACATATTTAGCCAGATCCACGATTTCTTGGTTGGCATGCCTGTAGTTAGTTTCCTCCGACTTGAAACATTGCTGAAGGAGCTCGTAATTTCCAATGATGACGGTCTTGAATGGCCCCAAGTGGAAGGCCATAATACCATCCTTGGAATATCTTTGATAGAGTGCGTCAATGGCCTCGGCCCCACTGGCTTTGGTTCCAAAATATAAGTACACTGCATGACCAAGAATTGGTAGCCGTATTGGAGGAGTGGGTGGATAGTCGTCGGGCAGTTTCGTTTGGAAGTACCAGTAAAGTACAAGAACCGACACAAAAATGATGAGCACAAGCATGCTGCTCAGCTATTACTACTCGAAAGAACGAGTAAGTACGAGTAAGTAAGGGGGAGAAAGGAGGTGAGAGTGGCCGTAGGTTACATAAATTTTGATATAAAGAGGGCTTCCCATGGTAGTTATTTCACATAAACGAATTATTAAGGCCGACCGAAAGTTGGAAGATCAAATAATGCAATTTTTCCAAAAGAAATTGGGCATTCCATTTCTTTTTTTACAATTCCTACAAACCCTGTGTCTCAAAAAGATTGGCTCGATTTTTCAAATGCGGCTTTCGGTACCACGCAGCCTTGCAGCATCGTGTTTCCACATATCAATAGTAAGTTGTGACTTTCGACTTCAAAATAAAACCGTTTTTTTGTGACCATGACTTATATTTTGCAAGGCTGGTGCCATCTCCCTCCTCACAAGAGATTGATTGATTGATTCTTATTTCAGGGACTTAAGATTTGATGTAAAATGAAAAAATCGTAGTGTTTTATAAAGGATAAAATCCCAAGGGACCCGCATAAACCGTTCGGTTTGTTTTAGGGAGGAATTTGACTAGAAGTGAAACTTTATATTCAACTCACAACATAGCTACAAGCCCAAGAAGCTCGCCAAAATTCCCGCGAAATTCGTCCTTCACCAAGATCGTTAGTGTCTAAGGAGGAGATCGCAGTCTGCACGAGTAGCATTTTTTTCGACACAAATGATTGAATACGATGCAGTGATTGTTTCCGTCAAATGCAAGGTCCATCCTTTTACTGTTTTGGGAAAAGTGTCCGCCTATATTTTGCTCTCGCTAATAAAATTGTTCCATTGATTTTAATTCGTTAGCTTTTAAGAGATCTAAAATTTTCAAAACTTTCCACTTTTTTAAAAAATATGACTAGTATGAGACCCGGAACTTAGCACCAGCTATCCATCTTATAATGCGTTTTTGAAGCAGTGCTGACTTTTCACTTATGGGTAATTACCATAGAATTCGATCACATATTCTATACTACTTTTGATCAATGAATTGTAAAGAGTATGCCTGATTTTGATTGTAATGGCTTGTTTTACCATGAATAGAGTGAACATAGTTTTCCTGATATTGTTGCTAACTATTCGAATGCGTTCTTTCCGGTTGAAATGATCGTCAATGTTAAGGCCTAGGAATTTAATGCATTTTTTGTCATATTTTGATGCGACTTGTTGGATAACAATGCCATTTAAGGCTAAAGTAAAATCAAACTGTACATTACGGTGACGAAATAAAATCAATTTGGATTTTTGGGCATTTAAGATAAGCTTGATCAAATTCAGCCAAGTGACTAGATCTTTCAAATATTGACTAGTCTCGTTTTTCAATTGATCAATATTGTTATCAAAATGTTGAATGGTGATGTCATCGGCAAACATCGTAACATTATTTGGCAATGCTCTAGGTAAGTCGTTGATATAAATCAAGAATAACAAAGGACCCAAAATGCTGCCTTGGGGTACTCCGCAAGATAGAGTTGAAAAACTAGATATAAAACTGTCTATTTCAACTCGTTGCCGTCTGTCATGTAAATAATTACCCATCCAACGTGCAATAATTGTATAATATCCATACTTCTTCATCTTTGTCAAGAGAACATCGTGATTTATGGTGTCAAAAGCTTTTTTTCTAGATCAATGAAAATCCCTACGGAGTACTTAAAAGCGCTGTTATCTGAAATGTTTTGTAAGAACTTTTGAATGGCGTGAGTAGTGGAATGGCCAGATCTGAACCCGAACTGAATATTGGTCAGGTGATCTTCGACGAAAGGACCAAATATTTGACGGTTAACCAATTTTTCCAGAATTTTTGATAAGGAGGGTAAAATGCTAATTGGCCTATAATTTGATCAATATTCTTTATCACCTTCTTTGAACAAAGGGATCACTTTTGCAGTTTTCCACTCGGGTGGAATGTATCCGGATATTGGGGAAATGTTTATTAAGCGGGAGAGGACAGGGGCTATTTTATTCTTGATTTGTTTCAGGATGACGTTGAAATGTCGTTAAAACCATGTCTATATTTTTGGGCAGTTCATCAATAATATTTAAAACATCGAAGCGATTGACTACTTTAAAATAATACTTCGGTTGATTAGTGATATCAGGCATATTTTTCTTTTTAAAAAGTGGAATTCGAATTGTCACTCGATAAGTGGTCACTCAGATTCTTCTTCAGAGCTGTTCGAAGTTTTTTCCATTATTATTAGGCCCAGATGGCCTTCTAAATATTAAGGCAAAAGGGGACTTCTGATTCTTCTGTTTATCTAAAGAGATAAACGGCGCAAAGTGACCGCTTATGTCGCAAAGCAGGATACCGCTTTTAATGCCCATTTTTCCATTTATAAAAGTATTGTCGATAGAAGTTTTGGTTGCTGTCGTAATTCTTGTGGGATTATTAATTTCCGGAGCAAGCCCAGCACTGATCATGAGGTCACTAAATTTGATGCTTTTAAATGAGGCTTTTGAGAAATCGATGTTAAAGTCCCCACAAAGGTATTTTGTTTTTGATTGGCATTTAATAATAACTCTTTCAAGTTCAGCTATTGTATTATGAATATTAGTATCTGGAGGAATGTATACAGACAGAGGTATGAATTTCGTAGTGTCTATGGCAATTATTTTGCAATCTTCGGACATATGAGAGAGGTCTGCTTCGTTAGAGAGCTTCGTACAAGAATGCATACACCCCCACCTCTACGACCAATGCGTGTTTCAAACTCGAATTGATAGTCTTCAAAATACATATTTACATTATCCACTTGCTAAATCTCTTGTAGAGCAACCCATGTGGTTTTTGCTTCAAAAGAGAATTGTAGTTCCTGCTCGCACATCGGATAGTGCTCCTACTCATTTGTCTACGTACATTACTTATTTTGTTATATTTCATAAAAATACAAAAAAAGATAATATTTTGTTGAAAGCTCTATGTAAGGCGCTTTATTGGCCACCCCGAATTTGCCCCTCGCGTCTCGGGAAACATCATTCAGACGGCATGGAGGTTCCAAAATCCGAATTGGCTGCTCCTGTCGTTTCGACTTCTGTCTCAGGTCGTCTTACCCGAAAGTGTGGTTCGCTCAAGCAGAGTCCCATTTTGTTTTGAGGGGAATTTCGAGCAAAGATACAAAATATCATCACTTAGTGGCCGCACTGGATCAGGATTCGATAAAGAGGGTTGAAGATATCATGTTTAACTCTGGCACTGACAACAAGTTGATATTGTTAACCGCTTGGCCAGTAAGCGGGAAATAAAGTACTTTATTGCCCCGCTTTCTTGCACGTAGCAAGATGGTGAGGCAGTGACAGCTTGGCGTAGCAGGGTCGTAGAAAATTGGGCGGAAGGCCCATGAGACAATCGATCAGGAAAAGGCTATATTAACCTGGAAATGCGGGGGCTCATCCCCAGGGCCCGGTCTTGCTCGTTTCATTTTAGTTGACGTCCCTCGTGCTGACGTACTCGTGGCGCCAATAAAATGAAACTCCCGCTACCGAACCCTGGACATTATCTCCCGCATTTCCAGGTTAACAAATAGCTATTGAAGAGTCAAGTAATTTGAGGTGGAGATTTTTAACCCATAGCTAATTGACGCTAATTGGAAGCAAGCTAGATTACGTTCAACCCCAGCACATTTCCTCATGAGTAGTAGAGATCGGATTTGAAAGTGATTTGTACGTTGAGCAGCAATCAAAGAGGGTTACAATGAGTAATAGGCTTACCTCATTGTGGATGGTCTGAACTATCCAAAGAAGAAAACCAGTTACGAAAAACCCTTTGAATTGCTGCTCTATGTGCAACTCAATTTCAAGTCCGATCTCTACTCATGAGCTATGTTTAGCGTTTGTTCATGGCTAATCCTCCCATAGAATTAGCCATGAAACTGGGACGAAAAATCAATGAACATCTGCAGTTCTTTAGGGGTTTCAATTGATTTACAAGCTATCTTACAAGGTTAAAAAAATGTACCAATTGTTACAAAGCTCGGTTTTGACAGTTTAATTAATGCCACCAGCCTTGTGTTTTGGATACCAACTGTTGTAAATATTTGATTTCATACAATGTATCTCAATAATACGGAGCATGGAAGTGTTTCATATGAGTACTGGGGTTCCTTAAGAACGGCCCAATTCTGCTCAAAGACGCCTTTATCAAAGATAGTGATTGAAGTTTGAATGTGCCAAGTTGACATGCTCTTTAACACGCTTGCTACTTTTAGTTTTGGTTGATGGACTAGATATTGGTTTAATTTAACTACATATTTTGGTTCCATATATATGTTCATCCTGTTGATATACTGGTACATAAATAAAACCACGAGCCGAAGTTATTGTACTCAGATTTGTCGTTAAATAATGCAATGAATTATTTAGATAAATCTTTTGATGTATTTCAGAAAGTCTATGACGCAACAATAATGCTTTGCATACATAAATGTTCTTCAAATTCAACAGATTTATAAATAGGCAAGCCAAGTTTTGATCAAGGGATTAGTAACTGTTGCAGCAGGTCTTTGAATTGAAGATATTAACGTTTTATTGAGGTCCAAAACACTACTCACTTCAAGAAATAATTGTAACAGCCTGAATGATGTTGAATTAACTAATTTCCCCAGTGTAACTTTTTAACCTGTTTGGGGAGTTTTGATTAGAATACTTTACTTGACAAAGATATTTCTTTACTGTCTTGAAATGTAGTCAATATGCTTTCTCATACTTTTTTCTCTAAACTCTAAGCTTTGCAATTTTCAACCAATAGTGATGTGAAATTTTTTTTTGCTTCTTTCGGGCCAAAAAATACCGGAAAATTGCGTCTTTCACTCGGGTTGCTACTCCCTGGGTCTGAAAACTGTCGAATCGGAGAGCAACGTGGTACCTCGGGCCACCCTGAAACATGCAGTCAACCAGATTCATGGCCTTGTGCGTGCCCTGCGTCGACCTAAGGAGGCAAGAATAAGTAGAGCAAGTGCCGTCGGAGGAGCCAAGGACGGAAGGAGCGGGCGGCTCCTACTCCTCCACCTCGGGCACTTCTTACTCTTGCCTCCCTAGGTCGACACAATGCACTTGGACATGAAACTGGTAGATTGAATGGTTCAGATTTGCCCTCAATCCACTTACTCTCCTCTTCTCTAGTTTTCCACACTCAGGAAGTGGGAAACCCTCGTAAAAGAAATAGCTATTTTTATGCCCTGAATGTCAGCATCAGGAAAGACCAGTGGAATCACTAAAAACGAATTTACAGCGTCTAAAAAGCCATATTAGCCAACGCTTCCAAGTTGTATATTATAATTGCATATCAAAACTGATACTAACAGTGAGTAGCTATACATGGCGCTCTTTTGAATGTGGTTGCACAAAAATGTCAGCCGATTTGATGAATAAATGTGTATATATTGAATTTTCCGTGTCTTCACCTGCAGTTTTGAGATTTCATCATTGCAAAGGTTGCGTGAAAGCACCTTTAAGATGTGAACATAGGCGACCTACACTCACAAAAGTCATCCCTATAGCTGCAAAAAAAACAAATAGCTTTTTATAACGTTTTCTGACTTTTTAGGGTCTATTCCACTATTTGGGGTCCATTCGACTTTTTCCAGCTTTTTTGTCGTTTTCACACATTTTGTCAATTTTTTGGATTTTGTCTATATTCGTTCGAACTATCCTGCTTGCTTCAATGCTACAAGAGGAAACAAACAACGACCCCCCCCAGATCGGAACAAAACTCTTTATAAAGGTACTTAGCCATGTCTCGCTCTCCTTTTCTGATGCATTGAAGCCTTCTCTCCAAGACCACTTGAACCTGATGCTGTTGATGGAAAGCTCCATATAAACATTAATTACTTCTAAGTAATTTGCTAACAATTTCTTCAGGTTGACCAGATTGAGGGGAAGACCGTTCTATTTGTGAAGTTTTTAGGAAAGCAATTTCCATTTTAGCTACCTTTTCGGGCCCGTTGTGGTTTGCTTAATGTCCAGAGGTTTTGAATAGTAAATAGTTATCTAGCTTATTGTACCTGTAGAAATTCATGCTGCCAACATTTGGAACTCGTCAACAGCCCTTCGGGATGCCCGAACGAAACGTACTACGATCTCTTCGGCCAGAGCTCTATCCAAATCTGCAACCATCTAGTCTAACCTAACTTTACCTTTAGTACTTATATTTCATGTACCCTCCTTGTTCAAACGCTGCAACAAGTGTTTATCCCCTGGAAAAATTTAATACATCCGATAACACACACTACTCAATGCTTGTTTTCCGCATTTTTTATCAACTATTTTTCCAACTATTTCGCCATTTTTCTCAGCTTTTTTAGCTGCTATTTTGCTAAATTTAATCGACTATATTTTACGGCTCTTGTCATCACCAAATTTAAACTCGTTGAGATCCCATTTTCATTTTTGAAGTACTTATAGAACACCCACACACCCATGTACACGCAAAAAATTGAGAAAATCCGGATTGCGGTTTGGCAAAGGTTGAATAAGCACTCGCCGAATTTCAAATTGTACACTTCTTTCTGACAATCAAATCAAAAGGACATTGGCAAATTCTAAACCATGCATTTTTTTTATTTTGGCATGAGTTGCCCGTCTAAAGGTGTTATCTAATGGTTCCATGTGCATATAGACTAGGCTCATAAGTCATACGAAGATAAGGCATATATTAATAAGATCACATATTTGAATCAAGGGTTTGAATTTGGCACTGTTTCATTGTAGTGATTTTCTAACGCCCTGTTCAGAGTGATCGAATTGGAAGTGATTTCGTCGTAATCTGGAGGATCCTGTGGATACAAAGAAGGGTCTTCAGATCTGACGGAGTCTGACACTCTAGGAGGAGACACTTCATTCGCAGTCTCCATTGATAACAGACTTGGCGAGTTTGCTTGAGAATAAGAAGGAGGTCTTTCGTCCGGTTCGAAACCCTCGTTGTTCTTAACCGCATCATCATAAGTGGGTGGAGCATTTCTGGGCCGTCGAGGTAAAGAATTGGACAAGTATTCCATTATGCCGGATGGACGGCGATCCGTAGCAGGCTCCTCGGATCGCGCGCAGGCTGACCTCAGGATGCATGCACGTACGCAACCCAAAATTATTAGTGAGGAGCTAATTGCAGCCAAAGTGTAGATCAGTAGCAAAAGGGCATTCTGGAAGGACCATACGGCTGAGCAGTTTTCGTCCGCATTTGGAATAGTCTGTAAAAAAACATCGAAGAAGATAAAAAGCAAGGGCTCCATTGTCACTTTGAAATTCACTTTGCAACACTCAACAGGTAACTAAAAGGATGAGGATCTTTTGTTTTGGGAGAAAGTTAGTAATAACTAATTGACATGGTTTATGTCAGATTGAAACATTTTTAGATCATACCCCTGTTACAATCAACTCAAAATCACATGATACGCAAAGTTCAATTGTTAAAGTATTATGGTGGCAGCAAATTCTAAATTATGCATTTTTTTTATTTTGGCATGAGCTGCCCGTCTAAAGGTGTTATCTAATGGTAATATTTAAAGAATACGATATTCTGTCGCTCCATGATGAAGTCTTTCAATAATTATATTTGCCATACCGCTTTGAAAATTTCAAAACACTTTTAGCTTCTAATACGGTAGACTGTGACCGTAAAGATCTTGCCCCACGAGGAGCATGCCATTTTGTCTGTCACATGATAATGCTTACTTTAAAATGGTAAGTCAAGATTGAGAGCTTCGAAGATTTGGGCGAGTCTCTGCGACAACAACACATAACGAATCATATTGTCGTAATTATGCCTCTTTCCGGCGAAATTGGGAGAAAGAAGTCTGGCCTGGCAGTTCCTAGATCTTAATTTCAATTATATCTTTACTCTTGTTATTCAAGCAATCCGCTTCCCTTTGAATACAAACCCTGGAGTAACTTTTCCATTTTTTCCATCAAGGCATTTTTTGTTATAACTTACGGTTTGTGCACAATTGGGTAGATAATCACAGGTGAGCCCATCATGTGGGATGCACACTTGAAATGGCACAAAGATTTCACATCCGTAATCTAATCTGCCTCTGGAGTTCGGACATCCCGAGTTCCATTGTGAATAAGTGTATGGATCCCGGACTCGCTTGTGGAGAGTAACTAGGAAATACATACTATCTTGAGGATGAATATCTTGCAGAGACAGAGTTATTGATTTATTGCCAGGATTGATCCACGGAAGTTTCCTAGAAATGATCATATTTTGTCGCCAAAGTTGTCTCCTTTATCTCTTTATCTTTACATGTTGGTCACACTTACTCCACTTGATATTCCTCATATTTTGCGAATGGCCAAGTGCGAAATAAATGTTGGTTGGACTGAAGTGTGGTGGCCTCCGGATTGATTCGAGGGCTTTGAACAGTATGTTTAATCACATTATCCGGTCCCTGTTCCACCTGAATCAGTACTTGAGTACCATTTAGTTTTGTAGATTGATCTTTCTCGGAGAAAATTAACTTCACTATTGCTAAAGACAATTCGTATACATACAAGCTTGATGAGTCTTCCAGCTCACAATCATCCTGTGATACGACAAATTTTATGGATATTTCCTTCAATGGACCTTTTTTGCCTTTCTGGTCCACTTTGAATGCTTTGGTTGCACGAACACCAAAATATTCCAATTCTATTACTGAAGGTGTGTTCAAAGTGAGATCCTCGAATTTGCCCTCTGACAAAGCGTCCTCAAATTTCATTGGCACAATGTCTTGGATTTGAATCACAAGGCACGCAAAAAACACTAACAGACATTTGAATTTCATTTTGATCCTTATGAGTAGATGAAAACAATGCTCACTCCCTTGTAATATTCTCTATTATGACACTACCGTTTCCATTGCCGTTTTATCTTGCGGGTTGGCCTCGCCGTTATCTCAATCTGCTTTCATCACAAGGGCATTTCTTCTCAAATTCACATACACATTGAGCAATTGTGGCTTTGCTCAGCCAAGAATCCCCTCTTTGGATCGGGAAAGTCCCTTCAATCGTTCCTTTCACTTCAAACTAGGTGTAAATGATTATTACTGCACTTCCAACTTTAGTTACTCAAACTACTGGATCTGGGTCTGCAGGAACAAGTTGAACACTGAACTATATCTCTTGTGGAATAAGCTGCTGTTACCAAACGTGACTCTGTGAGGACTTGATAGAATAACAACGAGCTTGTACGTCATTGTATAAACGTTAGATATCATATCCAAACGAAAGATGTAGTTTTTAGCAAATTATCTGTCTCGTTGTATTTACTTTCAAAGAATATTCGATCATTGAATCTGCTTTGTTAAATGTAGATCAACGTGAAAACAAGTCATTTTGCTTGTATTGAGGGGAATATAAATCGTAACACAGGTGTTCTAAAAAGTTGTACAGTCCTGACACTAGGGATGCAATAAGCCTCTCTACTTTACAAATACAGTAGTGGTAGAGAAAGCAAAAGCAGGTAACATGTAAAAACGAGATGCTGATGGAGGTATGTTAACGACAGAATCAGGTACTGACATTCACAATAGAACATGTTGAAAATATTTGTACCGACAAGTACAAATTCATTCTGCAAGTGATTTCATCTTTTTGTTTCTACAATTGTTTTATCTTGTTGAGAGGTATCTTGAGTAAGATACCGTTCTGGCAAGTTCGTCCATGGATTATTTTGACTAAAAAAAATAATTGACTTCAATAAGCAGGTTTTGTCAAACATAACACATTTTTAAGTGAGCTGTTGAAAATTCAAAAGGGCATAAAAATATCTCAAGATCAGCTCTGCACATCGAATCGCACGCATATTCAATTCGCTAGAAATAATTAGATTAACAGGCCCTGACAAACCTTTGATGGCTTTACTCCATGAAAATACCTTCAGCCTATAAAAGGGCTTTCTCCGAATGTCTTAGATGAAGACCTTAGTTCGTTGCGACAGAGTAGGCCCTGACGATCCCCAATTGGCATATTTGCTATGCTCACACGTCAAATGATGGAGAAGTAATGGTCTTAGTTTTTCACTTTTAAGGGCTTGATCTGTCCAATGTCACAATGCATAGGCGCCCTCTTCAGAAAGTTTGTTTTGTAAGCTCTCAAATTCAGAGGAAATGAGATGGACCCTGCAAAAGTTTTCCTTGCAGGGGACTTCAATTTTTCAATTAGCATTGACAAGTGGAAGCTTAGTCCCGATGGGTTTATTCCCATTTCAAAATCGACATCTCAGTCGTTCAAAATGAAGAAGGCGTTTGCGATCTTATGCAATTTCTCTCAGCAAGTTGGTGTTGCCTCCAAAGAGAAAAACTTTTTGGACTTGGTCTTTACTACAGATGTCATGGGCTGGGGGCCAGCTCGAAACTTGTCAATATTTCAATGATCCTCAACCCAGATGGAAATGCTGAAACATGCTTGGCACAAGCGCCAGAGCCTAGACCCAGCTCGAAACCGTATGGCTATGATTCAACCTAGGTCGAAGTCGACGTGGCCATGTTTCAGCCCAGATCGAATCCCAAGGAGCGTAACTGTAACCCAGCTCGTTCAGCTAACTTATATCTTTAATTAAAAAAGGAAACCGAGTAGACAGCTGAATGTGTGTGCAAAATCGACGAGGTAGCAAGTGAAGTAACGGATTTTACTCCTGTTTTCCACTACGCACATCATGATGATCGAGAATGCACTTGTACCAATAGGCGAAATTTGCCATACCGTGATCTTAGATGACATATATATGTGGCATTGAGTCGACCGGATAATGCCAATCGCGCAATCAAGCCCTGGGAACTGACCCTTGAAACTCTTTTGGGGATGAGATGCGTCAATTCTCGAACGTTGACTCATGTTGAAACTCATTTGTTTCAAAATTTCAATGAGCACATGGTAACCGTTGTAACACGGTTAGCCAAAAGTGTACACTGAATTTGTTTTAAAATTAAGTATGCTTAGGTTGTATTTATCTGTTTCACCTATAACACCATTAGAGTTCCTGGATGTACATTTATGGGCTCTCAACTTATAATACTCTTAAATATATATACTACTCTCATTATAGCACTCTTATAACTAACTTATAAAACTTATAATACTCGACTGGATAGGTTAACCTACTTAAATAACCGTTTTTTTAGCTGAAGTTTCGCCTTTTACGGTATCTGTCTCCACCTATCTTTAACACGTTCATAGATCAAAATCGAATGGTATGTATCTTCTTGGGGACTCCTCAATTGGCAAAATCAAAAGGATCAATATCTTGGTTAGACCGCTTGATCTTATCTTCCTTATCCTTTCGGTGAGTTCCTTGAGGAATCGTTTCATGTACCTATTTTTTTGCAAACGGATAAAACCACCAAATATTGAATTTGACGACGCATAAAATATTATTAGAGGCATTTATATTTCCACAAAAACCGTTTGGCCTTCGTCATTTTCATCTTTTGTACTCTCGTTTACGTCACAAGGGTCCGCCTTAGTTGTAGCCAAAACTAAACAAGAAACACCGTAGCAAATACGATTACGTAGACTGCAAAGGCGCACGGAAACAACCTTAGCGAGGCATGATCAATGTTTTCGAGGATCTCTTCTCCTTCCATATTCTGGTCATTCACATCACCGTAAGATGTGCCAGAATCGGTTTGACCTGGATTGCGAAGGACAGCTTGGGCGGGATTGGCGAGCAATTCCAACAAGTCGCGATTGTGAGATACGCTCATATCTCCCACTTGTTTAGATTCTAATGATGGTTTGAACTCTGAACCCTGTAATGAAGACTCGTTCAATAATTCGCTTATAGCATATCGTTACTAAGTGTTTACAGACTTGAAATCGTACATTTTTGGGGGCCTGACGGATGCTGAAGATTCGGTTCTTGCTTTGTTCCTTCTCCTGTTTTTCCAAAATCTTGGTAATTTTCTTCCGCTTGATCCTTGTCATACTTCGTTTGAGAAACAGACAAATGGCGTATTCAAAAATGGCACACAATATGAATACAATGCAGCCGAGAAACCAAATGTCTTGTATCTTGACCCCACTCGATTGAGGTGCTAATTCACTAAACGAGCAAAAACATTTAAGGCTGACATTGCTTCAGACCTCTAGAGAGAAAGATCAAACTTACTGTTGAGAGGCGTATGTACTGAAAACCACTAGAAGTAAAGTCACTAGAAGGACCATTCGACCAGGTACGATGTAAGGTGGGATCAGAAACGAGATCCAGGACAATACCACCAAGCATCCAGTAGGGATGAAGACTTGAAGCGCATGGTTCTTGAAGTAACGGTCCAAATGGAGTTTAGCAGCAATTTGAGGCCAACATTTAGCTATAGTGAGAACAATTTTGCAAAACACAAACACATTTCGAGGTAGTGCTAAACTCTAAAAAGGGATGTCGCCCCAGACAACCATGTCATTTCGAGCCTCTTGCAATGATTAATACATGGTTAGTAAGTGCATTCAAGAGTCTTTTTCGACGTTTTGGGAGAGCAATCAATAGTTTAGTAAATGCTTTCTGTGGATCATTGCAGCTTTACCTCGTGACTTTTTTGTGCCTTTCGATGACGTATCACTTTCATGGATCCCAGGATACGAATATCGATTTTCGAGAAAGTTAATTACCCTGAACTTGGGAAAGCTTGTTATTTACGCAATTGCAAATTTGTATTGAAAATCAAGTAATGGTTATTTTGAGTGAGGACAAGGACTTGTTCACAAGCAGCCATGTTTGTACATCAATCCGAGACAAATGCGACAGAAAGGAACAAAAATCGCCTTCGTACATTTTTGCAACCCTCCTTGCAAGCTTCTGATCATGGCCTTTGACTTGTGGGAACCTTTTCCCATTGATATATTTAGTTTTATTGCTACTATCATTTAAAACTATTCCAAAACTATTTCGTTCGATTATTCCCTGTCAAAAATCCAAATCGAATATAAAAAAATGCATAAGGAAATTATGATTTGTTTGTACAGTTTCCAGAATTTGTTCACGGTGTTCATTAACAGGTTATTTGTCAAATGAGCACAATGATAGTTCTTTGACTGAACCTAAGATCTAATATAACTTTTCTAAATGAATAAACTTGACCCAAATATGCCAACAATCATTTTAGTAACTTTTCCATTTCTGAAATTAAAACCCTTTGAAAAGAGTCCCCATTATTATCTAACAAGCCGAACCTCCATTCTTGCAGTTTTGTGTGGCATATTCATTGTCTTGCAAGGGTTCTAAAGTCATGTGATATTGTAACGCTCCTTGGGCCAAATGAGCAGTCTCTGAGAATTGAATGGAACCCTCGTAGGTCTGAAGATCGTTGGTCAATCCATCTATAATTCAAAAGCAAACCTATCAACGCAATTCATTGCCACTCTTTACGTGACAACGTACTTGAACTGAATCGGATCATGCATTCCTGCTGATCAAAGGGATATTTATCCAAGTTCATAGGACAAGTGAGCCTCAGGTTGACACTAGAGATTGGAAGAGTAATAGTCGTTAAAAGGATACTTTGGATCCACTCAATCCACAAACCTTTGCCAGTATTCAATTTCCTTGTTCTTATGGATGATGAGCCTTGCCAATTGGCCAATTATGGAATGTTTGCCAAAGGAGACCAAATCTTGGATCCACACATCGGGTGTCCACAGAAGATGGACACAGTTTGCTGCTAAGATCACATTGCCATTGGACTCGGGTTGACCTGTGACCGAAACTCGACTGTCGTTCCATTTTAGTGTAAAGAAGCCTTGAACTTCCAGCTCCTGTGGGTTGAAATAAAAGCTTGATATGTACGGTATGTTTTTATGAACTGTCGTTTTAGTCATGGATTGTCGTACATGCATCTTTCGAAAAAATAATCCTAGACTTAAAAATCAAGGTTCATTATGATTTGATGGCACGAAGAGGTCTGAATGAGACCATATAAATGATTAACGCCAAACTTGTTTTTGAACCATACTCAATTGCACCCAAAAGAACAAATCTGATATTACTTTGTTATCGAAGGATGATTTACTATACCGATAAAAAAAAGCATGGTTCTCCTGAATTCTATACCGATAAAAAAAGCATGATTCTCCTGAATTTTGCATTGCAGAATGTCAATAATGCAGTGCTTGGACTCGATTAAGCTGGGAGGTGGTTCAAGTTTTGCGACAGCTTTTACTCGGTTCAAAGTATTACAAACCCACATCAATGTAGTGGTGCACTTTTCAAATCCATTTTGTAATTTATGACGCGACCACAAGCATAAAAAAGGCTACATAAAGTATCATGCACACATATCTGCCCGTTGACCTCTTTGAGATCTCTTCTTGCCTTTTAAGCCAGCCTGCGGAAATTATGTTAGGCCAAAGCCTACCCTTCTTGTCGTTGCTTTAATTGTATATTTTGCTTTATTTTGATTTTGTCATTTACGGATCAAACTTAGAACTGAACCTGTAATGTTTTACGAGTTACAAACTAACATTATGTATCCACGGCTTATCTCACGAAACTTTAAATATTTGCGATTCGTGGCGATTGGCTTCTATAGGTCGTGAGCGAACCCGATTACAAAAAAATGTTTTTTTTCCGAACACTTTTTTTAAGTATCCAAGTTCGTTACATTTCTTTAACCCAAGCAAAAGACGAATTGTTCCCCCAAAAAGATCGTTTTATCCGAAACGTTTGACCCATTGTCAATATGCACATAAATTGGTCATGATTAGATAACGAAGGCAACATTCAAGAACGAAATAAAAAGATCTCCACTTATCACCCGATTTTATCATTTATTATGGCCTTCTGCCTGACCCCAAAATAAGAAGGCGTGTTTAAAAGCTGATTTGGAAAAAAATATTTTGGTATCTCCTCTGTTTAAGGACGATGTTACCCCTGAACAAAAAAAATAAGGAGAAAATTGGCAATATTGACCCCAATAGTTCTTTTTATTGAGCGGAGGTAGCGCCCTCTGCTTCGTCAAGGTGCAGACAACCAAACGTAGAAGTGAGAGAATACACTTTGAGATGCCAGACATTATCAATAGATTATCAAACGAGCAATTCATTGTGCGAGTACTATGACACTATGAATAAGCCACCAGCTCTTCTGGAAGAGGTTTCAAACCCTATTATATTAATATTGTGTAAAAATTCTATAAAATATTTTGGTATCGCCTCTGTTTAAGGACGATGTTATCCCTGGACCATGAAGAACTGGAATATGGACGGGGACGCTTGGTTTGGAATTAGCTTTTCGCGATTAAGATAACGCATTATGTTCTTCTTCAAATGAGAATGATCCCAGGCAACAGCAATTATTCATTTCAATTTTCAGCTTGATCGAGCAACTGGATCAAAAGTTATGCCGTCTTAAAAGGCACTACAAAGCTCTTCAATGAATGAACGAACTAGCCCTCTTGTGGTAATTGATTACCAGAAGAGGGCTAAGTCATTCATTCTGTGCTCTGTTATGTACTGCACTTTGAGAGGGCATAACTTTTGACCCAGTCGTTTGATTGAGCTGACATTTGAAATACGCAATCGCAGGGATCTGGGGCCAGCCTTACTTGAAGAAGAATTTAATTCATTGACTCGAATTGGAGTTGCTAATTTTCAACCTTACCATCCCCGTCCATATTCCAGTGGTTCATGCCTGGACAAAAAAAATAATGAGGAAATTGGCAATGTTGACCCCAATAGTTCTTTTTATATAGCTGCTTCGTCAAGGTGCAGACAAACAGACGCAGAAATGAGAGAATACACTTTGAGATACCAGACATTATCAATACATTATTAAATGAGCAATTCATTGTTCAAGTTCTGTGACACAATGAATAAGGTACCAGCTCTTCTGCAAGAGATTTCAAACCCTTCGTTGGTAAAATTACGAAAAATTGCGACATGTAAATAAGAATTGAATAAGAAGTTGTATATTGTATGGATGATAACTGATAACATGCCAACTCTTTTGTAGATCATCATCTCCAACAAAATAGTACTAGAAAAAGCTCATTTTCACAAGTCTTTGGTGACTAACTTAAGAACATAATTTTTGATAAACTTACAATTTAATGGAATAAACGATCACAAAATGTCGCTCATATGCTATAAGCATACACTACATAGCTCTCGGCTTATCCCTCTTTGGATGTCAAAAGTGTTTTTCATTATGTCCTAATAGGACTATAAGGGCCTCTTAGAATCTTTCAAGATTAAGTTGTTCAGCGAAAAATACCTCGTTAAAATCAGGCATCTTAGAGCATAATCTGGTGCTTTTGCGTTGCTTTGTCCTCAACGAGAGGAAACAAAGTGCGAGATTGAAAAGGATTGTTCATCCAATGTGTTTTGCTTCAATCGCATGTCGCTCTCTTTAGCCAGAGAACGATTTAGCCAAATCTGAGCTCAATCAAACGTCTGCCTAAAACAATATTAGCTTAGGCAGACGTTTGATTGAGCTCAGATTTGGCTAAATCGTTGCTTTGAGCTTTGAAAATCCACCAAAAAGAGGGCACAAAAGCTATGAGTCAGTATGACTTTGGTAAAATGTTAACAACGTTGTGTTACTTGTTCATCATTATTGCACTAGTTGGGCTGAGTTTTAAGAGCTCATAACTTTTGACACAAACCTTCGATTGAGCTTGAAATCTACCTTAACATTCTTTGTCAAACAAAGCCCACATCAACTTGCAGCATTTCATTAATGGAGGCAAAAGTTACCAATTTTTCTCCTACCATCTCTGCCTGGCAATGCTCGCTCACAGTAGATTTTGTGGTTTCGAATGCGGTAAGGGGATAGTCAGACTTAGAGGGCTTGACTAGCCCTATAGTCAGACGTAGAGCTGTGCATCGGATCCGACAGGGTCTCCAAATCCGATCCGAAGTGATTTTTTTGTAATACGAATCCGAGAATTTTTTCCCAATCTGACCGAATCCGAAATTTCTGCTAACAACATAATTTCCTAGAAATTGTCCATCTACAACTAATTGATTCATTCAATAATATTCTTTCCTACAATGTCTAGGGCTTTTCTTTCCTGTCCTAATTATCTTTAAATATTTTGTAGAAAAATGACCATTGAACTTGCTTTAATAAAACCAGGTTTACAGGATGAGTGGTGCCATCAAATGAAGGAATTGACATGGGAGATGATTGTAGTGCAATTGACTAACGCGCGACCGCGTTATACTTGGGTTCATGGGTTCAAGCCCTCTCGGTCTGGTGGATATTCGCCTCGAATGGCAATCTGTACACGGTCAGTTCATAGAACGTATTGAGGGAGTTACCAACGTCAGAATCAGCTGGTCGCCACACCACACCCCCTCCCCCGGGGAAAGTTTATTTCCCAAATGAAACAATCACGGAAAGAAACAACAGAAAATATAAGTTACTGACGAAATTGGTCATGAATCAGGCGTCCTCGCCTAGACACCCGAGGCTCCGAGATGCCTGGAAGGAGGTCAACCGACCGAAAAGCTGGCTTCAACCTGTCAACCGTCACGGTGTCAATCCTCCCATTCAGATCCAGCACGAAATAGTCAGAGTGACGTTCGATGATCTTATAAGGTCCCACATAAGGTGGAGTTAGAGGAGGAGTACAGGCATCAACACGAACAAACACGAAGTCAACTGTAGATAAGGACGAAGATGAGAATGGTGAAACAGAACCATGTCGACGGGGATTCACAAAAGGAAATTTTGAAATTCTGCGACGGATGTCGGCGACAAACGTTCCCGAAGCCGGAGGAACAGGGTCCGTGGAAAAGAACCGCCCTGGAACTCTCAGAGATTCTCCATAGGTCGCCTGAGCTGGCGAATAACCCAAATCATCCTTCACAGCAGAACGCAGCCCAAGCAAAACCCACGGAAGTTCCTGGTACCAATCATTGATATTCACCAGCTTGGCCATGAGAGATGCCTTTAAAGATCGATGAAACCGTTCCACCAGGCCATTCGTTTGAGGGTGATAAGAGGTGGTACGCGAGCATTTGAAGCCAAGAAACCGACCAAGCTCATGCCAAAGGGCAGACTCAAACTGTCTCCCACGATCGGTTGTGATTTTCTCCGGAATTCCAAACCTGGAGATCCAAC
>NC_081446.1:12318208-12356020 GCF_007210705.1 Tigriopus californicus
GCTTTAAACTTCATGACTTACTGATTGGAATTTTCCAATAAAAAGGATTAAAGGCACTTTAAACTAAACAATTGCTAAACAGGTCTTCATTTCTTTGACACTCGTATTCAAAAAGGGTTAATAAGGGATTATCTACAGTTTAACAACGTTATTGATCTAAAGAAACACTTAGCATTTTGTAATTTTTGCACTTGTCAGATCTTGTATAAAAGAAAGTTTTGTTGCGTTCCTTTTTTGATATTTGCAATTGGACAAACAGACCCTTTCCAACGTTTCATGCCTTTCAAAGGCTTAAAAACCGGCATAACTCCTCGGAATTTCTAAGGAAAGTGGACACGAACCCTTGCTACCAGTTATAAACACCCAAAGGATCTCCGAATTGTTCAGTTCACTTGCCTCAACTCATTTGTAATAATAATAACAACAATACTCTTTGTTTGCAATCCATAGACACTCATGAGTCATGACAAAAAGTGTAAAGGAATAGATGTTTACTTTTCTTCACCATTATCCTCCACTCCATTTTAGCGCTGTAAGCTTCTCATGCATTGAGTTATGAATTTTTTAAATAGACGTTCTCAATAGTGAGATCGAATCTCACGTGTAAGGCATTCTATTGAATATCCCCGTTTAATCAACGTGATTTATTGGATGTCTAATCAAAGAATGACGTCGTAGACCCCCTTACCGGCCATAATACCTCAGAGACTGAATGTAAGGAGACAATGTCAAGTAACGCCGATTCGCCAGGTGGGAGAAGCCCTATTGCTGAAACACCTACTAATACACCGAGGAGTGTGTTGGGGTGGTGATAACAAAAAACATTGAAGATCATCGAGGATTATAATCCGGTATCATTATGAGGTAGCCGCTCTTGATCAAAACTAGCTGGCCAAGTGTGCAAACTTCTCTGTTCTGAAATACAATGTGCTGCTGATCGCTTTCACCAATGCCATGGTGACTACAAATACGGGCTTTAAGTCAATTCTCAAATTTCATTGTATTGAACCTGAATAGCGGCGTGGTGATCTATTAGATTATTGTTATTATCGTGAACTCTTTGTGGGCGAAGCTCAATGGGCTGAAAACCATGCACCTACCGTTCCAAAACCAATTGTTTGCCAGCTATCTATCAGTAATGCCACATCTTTTGTGTTAATATTGGCTTTGAAAGAACTGGCATGATCACAAATGTTACCATTGTGCTCAATATGTTTCCTACCAGGCACTTAATAAACTCATTCATCATGCTCTTGCGCTTATTTTCTTTTGGGGTGCAGTGGTAGCCACTGGTATTGCGCACGTAGCTATGCTAATGGAAGGGAAGCAACGATTATTCTTGACGGAAACGGGTCTTTGTCAAAAAATATGTTTTTGCTTTCCCAAAACGGTAAAATCTACAGTGTTGAAAAATGTTAAGGGACTAATACTGCTACCCTGGGCTGCCATTCATGGATTTGAACAAGACAACTGAGGAGGAGGAGGCTTTCCCCGAATCATCAGAAGCCAGAGTCCAAATCCAGGTTGCCTCCAAAGGGTGAGAAAGGCTGAGTCTCCACCTCAATCTTCACTGATCCGAGTGACCAAAGTCAAGTTGGGGAAACGCTAACGTATCGCGGGGTTTATTTACCTTAACGGTAAAGGAACCACACTAAGGAAGTGTTGTGCCTTCATCACCAGTATCAATGGTTAGCTTCATCATTTGCCATTTACATGCTGGTCAAGGTAGATGTAGTCAATCGTTCTTTTTGCTTCTTGGAAGCAGGCTGTGTTGAGAGAGGAGTTCATGAAAATGTCTTTTTATTGGGTGTATTATTTTCCCATGATATGTTGAGCGATTGGAAAAAAAAAATCCTTTTCTGTTCTCAAATGCCTCATGAGGACTTCCTTTTTATCGACCATGTGGTGTGTTCCGACATTGCTAACCTTCTCTACAGGCAGTCAAACTTTCAGAGAAAAGTCACTCCAACCAAGCCACTTGAGACTGCTTTGAACACATTTTGGTAGTTGGGCAGCAGGGTGTCGGGCTAATCGACTTCTCTTCAGTTACGCAGTTTCAACCAAAGGAGACAACCGAGCCATGAACTCACTGGCTCCCTGAAATCGGAACTTGATTTTGAGAATCACGTAACTAAATGTGTTCAAAGCCGATCCCCATTGCACACACCAGGTAGCCACGAGGGAGCCAAAAAAATCTCAGAAATCTCTTGAGTGTCACTTTTCTGACTAGCCCTCTAGTACGAGTACAATGGATGGTCAACTGGGAATTGATCGCACACCGGTTTATCGTCCTGTTCTACCAACTGAGTGGTTGGTCGTCTGACATCCAGGATCTAGAAATTACTGATGTGCTAAAATTGGCCGAAAAAAGTGGTGTCATTTTCACGTTTGATACATCACTACGTATCCGAAAGATGGCGTTGGGCGCAAAGGGATCCAAAACCCCAAACAAACTGAGGCTGCGATCGTATCCTATTCGTTTCCCGGAGGAGGGGTGGGAAGACTTCACTAGTGGGCTTTCCTTTCCGTTTAATTAAATACTTTGATTATCCATTAGGCTGAGTGTGAGTCGAGCATGTGGGCTCCTCCTCTATTAAATGAAACTGACGAAATGTTAATACCGCCCATGAATTCTTAGATAATTTATATCATGACAAAATAAGGAAAAAACATCCAGTTATCAAGATGTGATGAAACTGAAAATGGTCTGCAATTGGATAGATTCAATAGTTTTTTCTCTGTGTAAACGTTGTTCTGCTCTATGCTCTATTCAAGTCCGTTTTCATTTATGACGGAAATTGCAATTGATCAAGATGATGATGACAGGGGTGAGTGTTAGGATTCTGCTGAGTAAACCGCTTGTTGTTGCGATTGATGTGGCTGTTGTTGTTGTTGTTGTTGCTGTTGATGATGTGGTTCGCCAGGATTGTAACCATAACCGTTCTAAAAATGGAAAAGAATTCCTTAATCAATTATAATTGATAACGAGAGTTCTTGTCTCTTACGAGGTTTATGTTTTGTTTACCATTGGATGTGTAGTGCGCCACCCTAAGAGCAATAGTCATACTGAAGTAAAGAGCTAATAAACATTCGAATGTAGAGGAACCAGAAGAACCACGTGTAGACAAAGTGATTGAAGACTCTCTAAAGTGGTGACCCCGAGAACACTAAAACTGCAGCCTACAACCGCCACGCCTACGCGTCAACCGTCGGCAACGCCCACACGTATTTGCCACGCCTACGTATCTTCCTTTTTACTTCGACTTTTCATTGGTTTTTTTTATAATCATGACGGAGCCGACTTTCACAATGGCGGATCTCGCCGTGGCCATGCAAGCGGCCATGCCCCCCCCCCCTATAATCCCTAAACACAACACAAATTTGAACTGACAATAAATATGTGAAGATTAAGGTGCATCGTTAAACTGTGCACTTTTGGCGAAGATTTGGTCAAAATTTGGTCCAAGTACTGAAACATATAGTGAAGTTAAAATTATCGTAGCTTCATGATTATGACAGTTATTGAAAGTGATTGATTGTGGTGTGGTTTAATCACTAAAAGGTCAAGGTAATATGATCGATTTTAATCAACATTCCAATTGAATAAAGTCCAAACAATACCCAATTGCAATATCATAGTTTAGCTGAAGTACCTGGGACAAGCAGTAAGCCAAAATTCAAGTTAACGGTAAGACAACGGTAAACTAAAATGGACATCCTTAACAAGGAGTTTGTCAATCTCAAATGATAGTTCGTAATTTTTACTGTAATTTCGTTTTCAATTTTAGCAACCTGAAATTAAAAAGCAGTACCGAATATAAGAAATCTCGTCTGAAGGAAGAGGCTGCCCATGTCAAAATACATTCAAAGCCACGTCGATTAATTGGCCCCTAGGAAGATGCTGTTCGATTGGTCATTGATGAGTTATTGGATTTTGGGGCTGCCAGGCCTTCAGATAGTCCTATCTCTTCTGCACTTCATGTTGTAGTAAAGTCTGACGGCTTCTACAGACCCTGTGGGGACTACAGGCAGCTAAATTTCTACACAGTCAAAGACACCTATCCCTTGCCGCGCCTTGAAGACCTCCTTGCCAGCCTTGCCAACTCCACGGTTTACAGCAAACTCCAAAAGGAAATTAGAAATGGTTTACGGGTCCCCCCTGACTCCGCCAGGTACTTACTTCACCCGCCCATCAACATCTTCCTTTGCTGACACTGACGAATATGTGCGACAGCTACGCAAATGCGTGAAAGCTCACACCTTTCACCCTGCTATAATTCCGATGACCGTGCTTTCATCCTCAAAGACATGAAAACAGTTTCGCATGTGTGAGAGCGAGTGGACTCCACCAAACGCCCACTTGACCGACCCTACCGGAGCCCCTACAAGGGCCTCGCTCGGACCCCCAAGTACTTCACTTTGGAAAAAATGGCATGCCTGATAATGTTTCCATAGAGCGCCTTAAGCCTGCGTTTGGTCCCTTAGCCATCCTGGGTCCTACAACTTAACCAACGAACCCTAGTATGATTCTCATGACAATATTTTATGTATTGTACCTGGTCGGTCCTGGGGGGATAGTGTAGTGCGCCACCCTAAGGGCAATGGTCACACTGAAGTAAAGAGCTAATAAACATTCGAATATAGAAGAACCACGTGTAGACAAGGAGATTGAAGACTCTCTAAAGATGATTAGATGATTAGAAGCTCGAAAAGAGCGCATTTCTTCATTTTGAGGTAGCGAACTAACCTACTAACCACTCTTATTGGCTCATTACATGAGTGACAAGTCATAAATATACTCATGACAAGTGACGATGGCATGTCGAGCTTCGGCACATTCTGAGGAAAGTGCCGCTAATCTTGGCTATATCATTAAGTATTTAGCCGTGACATTTCTCACATATGCATTATGTATGACGACTTTTGAGAATGACCCGAAAACCACTACAAAAGCAATAGAAGCTCATTCAAAGTACGGTCTATTTCAATGGCAAGTGCCTAGCCAATTTCCCAAAGTAACTTTAAACATCATTCTACCGATTTGATGAACTTACCTGTGCCTATGGCCTAGTACATTCTTCGTGAGAATGTGTCAATTTGACAAAGGGGTTACAGCCTGCTTTGCATCACCGAGTATCAAAGACGGTCTACCAAGTTCTTAATTTTCAAGGCAAAATGGGGTAGAAAATATCCTTCTAAACAGATACAATGGTAATTAATAAAAACCCCTTCTTTAGGAGGGGATCTTCAGAGCCCCTGCAAATCATACGGCTTGTGCTTGTTCTCTCTCTTCTCAGTTCAGTGGCCAAAAAATCAAGTGTTCCACAAAATTTCGCCAATATAAAAAGCAGGATGCTGCTTTCAAGGACTTCCATCCGTTCATCGTCCGGCTTCACCAATCCGTGTAATGCTTTATCAGTCAATACACCGATTTATGATCTCTTTTTGCGCGTATACTTTTCGTGTATCAATAGCTCTTAAGCCCAATTTTTCGGGTGCGTCAACAAACAAGTTGGATAAAAAAAAAGTATACCCAGTTATGTTCTAAGACAAGGCTTTTTACCTGATGCATCGGGTTGCTTGGATGCGAGGCCATAGAGGTCGGGTGGGGAAGGGTGTGGCTCATGGGATTGCCATAGATCACAGGATTGTAGTCGCTTGGGCCGGAAGCCCCAGGGGCACCTGGTGGATGACCCATCACGCCTGGCGGAGGGGGGGCAATGGACCGAAAGCCTCCACTGGGTGGTGGCATACCATACATGGAAGTGGTGGGTGCACTACTGTAGGCGGGATAGTATTGCGGGGTGCCGTTCATGTTGGGCATGGCATGCATGCTCGGATGACTTGAGGCTGGAATGTCTCGCATGAGTTGATGGTACAAATTCATGGCCTCCACTAATTGCGTGCTCAATTGAGTGAGTTGGGCGTATCGGCGATCCACCACTTCCAGCTCGTTGTCCACGAGAGGTCCCATCATATTGGCTTGTTCCTCCTGGGCGGCCAATTCCAGGGGGTCATTCGCATCACTGGTGGGATCCGCACTGTGCAACATGTCCAGGACTCGTTGCAGTTTTGATTCATCGATCTCCGTGACCAGGGGCACGGGGGGCGTTTCCACCGTCTTGACCTCGACCTCATCGTTGAATTGGACGGATCGACGACGAGCTTTGGTCGAATCCTCTTTCGGCTCGAGATCCTTGGAGACAAAATTGGCCGGAAATAACCCCTCACCCCGATGATTGGAACCCTTCCACCAATTGACATCGCTATCATCCAAAATTATCACTAAAAATACAAGAACCAACGACAATAACACCGTGACTTTGCCCCATGTGATTCAGAGGCCTTCCTTCGGCTTACCTATTTCTCCAGTCTTGAAGGTTAACTCATTGTCTTCAGCCGCTTCAAAGTCGTACAAGGCTCGAGCTTTTTGGGGCTCATTAAAAGAAAGGTCTTTGGCCGGTTCCACGGCCGCCAAATTAGTCGCGGGATAGAGTCCGGATCCGTTGTTAGTTTGGTCGAAATTTCGCTTTTCGGATGGATTGGACTTGGTCTCCTTGAGCGACAGTTCAATGGCCGCTGCGATATCATCTTGCTCTTGCTGAGTGTTGACTACATTCGGATCCTTGCTGACGGGGGCCTTTTTGGGCTAAAAACCACAAATGGGAGCGTTCAAGCACACCATACTTTTCAAAGGTAAGATGACGCTCCATGTCAATATTACCGAGGCTATGAGTACTACAAGTACGGTGTCATTTGATCAAAGGTCACAGGTTATGTTTGGACCTAAGTTTGACTTCGTTCTATGACTAACCAGACCAAGGTAAATGGTTTCAAAACTCCATGAAATCATAGCTAGACCTGAGTGAAACTATAAGTATCTATGTGGAGGCAAAATCCGAATGATTAATGTTTGGTATTGTGGTATTGTTTTAAGCGACGAGTTGAACGATAAAAATTGTTGTTACAAAACTACCCCTGGTTTGGCCTTGGGCCAGCCATCCTACCTGATCCGAGTGGAAGTCAATACCCTCATGTTTGAGTTGATGATAAAGGGCGGGAATAAGGCTGAAGGCCGGATCGCCTTTGAACTCGCCATGTGCCCATTTCTTGAGTAGAGCCTTGAGCTTCTCTTGCACACTCCGTTGGCTCTTGCGCAACAAGGCCACAAAACTCTTTTCAAACTCTCGGGAGGCCACTTCCAAGCAAAAGTTACGCCCACAATTGTTCACACACGCATCTAGCAACTGGAAAGATCCAATCCAGATGATTCATTTGGGCGCTGAGTTTCGGACAAAGATACATGGATGGATGGATGGATGCTTACCGTAATGGCTTGTAAGACGACATGCGGATCCTGGTGATTCAACCTTTTGACGATGACCTTGAGACCCTCTTTGGCGCCATTGGGCGCGGCCGAGATCCGATCACACAGATCCATAATGAGGCCCCAATCCTCACTCGTATTCTTTTCATTGGTGATTTTTTCTGCAACCCAGACCAATGAATGAGAGATGAAATCGTCATTCACTCGAGAAGCCCTAGCAAGTTAGTCCATCCATGGATCCTTACCAATATCCGCCTCAAAAGGGCTGGCCCCTCCAAACAAAGGCATGGTTCCACCCCGATGGTCGGACTGGGAATGAATGCAGATGGGAAGGCAGAACTTGCCTTGACCTCAATGGTTTTGGTTTGGACTGGTCCACTCGGGATCCGGGTTTTGAGAGGCTCAAGATGACTTCAGGGTCCTTTGTCGATTCTCTTTGAACGAGTCACGCACTGGCCAAATCACCAGCCTCTATCTAGCCTGTCTAGCCTCATGCTCACCAGCCAGGCCCCAGCACAGCTGCCCGGGCGGAGGGCGGACTTGGCCCGGAAGATAAGGCCACCTTAGCCGGGTATAGATGATAAAATGGACAGAAGAAAAGAGTGACGCTGGTCAACTGATGGGACCAGCACAGCTTAAATCGATACTAAAGTACTAAGCTTAAATCTTCGCCCTCATTTCATTGCGGACAAACCAACGGAGAATTACAAGAATACGCGCTAAGATGGCTGACTTCAGCCAGGTAATTTTCTCTGAACTATTTATGGCTGATCAAATTGTGCAAAAAAAGCTATTGGTAGGTTCAGAAAAGATGACGCTTTTTAAAGTTGACATCATAAACTTGCGAGAGAGTGCCTTTCATATTATTATTTTATTGAAAATGATGATGGCCGAAGCGTTGGTGCGTTATCAATCATACAGGATACAATCTCTTGTAAAATGATCATTTGTAAATGACATGATTGTTCGGAATTTCAAAAATAAATATCAAGTGAGGCCATTTTGAATTGGCCTGTAAATGTAAATACTTATTTATTTATTTTTTGGTTTGTTTTATCACGGGCTTTTCTAACCGCTCCAGGGAATGTAATCTCCAGTACTATTAAAATGAAAGGCTATAATTCGTATTTAAACAACCCAATTCATGAGAAACAATCTCGCAATAAAGATTTTACGTAATATGCAGGAAAACATACAAATGAAATAGTATGCTGCTATTTCTAGTCCATAGTTATATGTTGCATTTTATGCAAAAGCTGGAAAACACAACTGATGTGATTTTTGGACATAAGGTAATTCATTGATATCTTGAAATTGCGATAAATGGAATTGCTTTGAATTATGATAAAAATCATATTGATATTCATCTGGCTTTTGTGTTGTTGCTAGAAATCTTTTCGCTTAAGTAAGGTATTTTAGGTATCGCTGACATAACAAAACGCTACTTTATAATCCAGTGTGGCTACATCTGTGTATTCAGACTTCTTAAGCTTGGCTCGTCCTACAAGTACTTTTGACGTAGATTGGTGTTCTGATCCCATAATTTCAAGCAAAACGCACGATGAGGATTTGCCGAAATATGGGGTTGTTGAATTTATATGAGCCAATTATTCCAAAGTGCTTAAAATTGATTTTCACATGATGGGATTTTTTGTTGATGTTTCGTCAGCCTTCATCAGAACTTTTGTGATTTGTTCTTTATGACTGAAGTTTGTGCATTTTGACAGCTAGAGGGACAATGACAAAATAAAACCACGATAGAGCTGGCATTCGTAGTGTTCAGTTTGCGATGAGTCAAACATTATTTTGGTTGCTGAATTTATATAGAAATAACATTACAAAAACTATTCACCATAAACATTGCATTTACATGGTCGCCAATTGGTCAAAAAAAAAGTCGATTATGCGATGCATCAAAACGTTTTTCAGTTGCTGATACTTTACTTTTTCAAAAATACCTTAGGACGTTCAACTAAACTGGGAATCGAAGGAAGCACATAATGAGTTGAAATACGCAACAAATGGGATAGTTGTATTTCCAAGGTTGTTAACTTTAGACACAGTACTTGAAAAAAACGGGAACGGAATCAAAGAAGGAATTTCCCTTCTCACGAATGATAATTTGCACTGCCGTTCATTCAATGGCAATTCATGTTAATCCACGAACTTCTAGAAATATGGACTCTTTTCATAGCAACTCTGAGCCCCTTCTCGAATTAAAGTCATGAAAAAAGGAATGTAGATCTCCTCAATCACAAGTAGGTCATTTTTATATCATTTACTTGAAAAGTGGATCGTTTCAAAGTTATGTTGTCAAAAGCTTATGTAGCTGACCAAGAGCAGGCCGAAAAATCGAATTTCATGTATTGTTTGCTACATAACTTTGATCCTGTCTCCTGAATTTCTTAAGCATAAGTTTGAGCTGAAATTTGGCCAAGTTCATCTTATCATCAAGGTCTTGTGGTCGCATGAAGTGCTTATTTGGAATAAGAAGAACGGTTTAGGATATACGAAATTTTGGCTTCCGTTTGCAGTTCACATCCCTAGAAGTCCGCGGTTAAAAAATCGTTGTTGTGTGATTGCCATGGGTATGATTTGTTTGTGAAATCTAAATATTGAATAACCTTCTTTTTAAATGAGGATAGAAGCTTCAAATTTCTTAACAAATTTGCATGTTTTCTTAGCGCCAAAACTTCAAAAATCAAGGTCAAGAAATTGAATTAGAAGTGCTAGAATATGATAAGTAATATAACATCAAATGAAGTATCAATTGAATTCAATAAAAAGTTGCAAGACTGAATGCAAGATAATTCTATATTCGGTTGATTTTGGCGATTCTCAAGTTTCAAATTGAGCTCCCATTATAGCAGAATTGAATATCGCTACCATGAAAATGTTTTTCGCGTTCTATAATTTAGGTTGTGTGTCAGAAAGGAAAATATGAAAAGGCAATGATTTAAGTTACGAGTGAAATATCATGAACATAGATTAATGCGAGGTAAATGTCATGTCTAATGTACAAAAACAAGTGTTGCACTTGCTTATGCTATAAAAGAGCTAAAACTATAATTTTCCAATAGTCTTTAATTTTCTTTGGAAAATGAAATAAAGTTATGCCCAGTTAAACTCAAACTTGTTGGGCACGAATCAATGAAAAACATCAATATTTTCATAAGCAGCAACAAGATTACTAAAACAATTATGATGCGTTACTTTTTGAAATTGTCAGGGGTTAATGGTTGCATGCTGAAAAAGGAAAATCCCTAATATGTTTGTAACATTTTTCACTTTTTATTGTTTATTAGATCCGGCCTCTACTGAAGAATGAGTAGTCCCTGTTTTCTGATTTGCTTACCTAACGTAGTCGAGTCATTTGTTTTGTTCGAATTTTTGACATAGTTTTTGGCTCAAATTAAAAAGTAAAGGCTTAATGGCAATCTTCTTCATTGTTTCTCGAAAGTATCGAGAAACTGACTTTAAGTTGCTATCGAAGGACGAGCAAGTATTGTTAATGCTGCAACTTTGAGTTCTCTCGAACCTATTCAACCTGTTTTGGTTAGCATCGGTACGATTTTTGAGTAATTTTTTTGAGCTCCATTCTTTTTCTCTTGGTCCTCAAGGACACCAACGTTCTTTTGCGTAAATGCTTATCTTGAGTGAATCATAATTTTTAATCATCATTATTCGCATGATCGTGAAGAGTGGTAAAGAGTTAAGTGTTGGAGGAGATGGTTCTTTATTGAAGCTCTAGACAGAAGTGCCGGGCTGCCTGAACAAAAGCTGTACCAGCTGACCGGCAAGCTCAGAACTGTACATGATTAACTGAAGTGAACAAACATGCAATCATCCCAATTATCTTTCTCTCAAAAATAAAACTCGACTTTCGCTGTTCTAGAAACAAAGCATGACAAATCACTATCAGGAATCGTCATTGTCAGTTTGAAGGATCGTTATCTCAGTTCAACTGAACAGGAGTATAAAATCAACAAATGGTTGTCCTACAAAGATGCCCTTGCAGCTCTGCGTGTATTTTCAGTTTTTAGGACAGATTGTCGTCCTCAATGGCTAATAGATGAACAAAACTTTCGTAGTTTACGACCTTGGATTGGTTGTCGAAGGCGGCGTTGAAAAGTTCCTCCATTTCATCGGGTTGGAAAACCTCGCCCTTGTATTGGAAGTACCTCCTCAGCTCATCCTCACTTAAATGACCTTTGCCGTCCACGTCCAGCACTTGAAAGGCCGTTAACAAATCGTCAATCGGAGCAGATCGATATCTAAAGGAAAGCATTTATTCATGCAGGGTTTAAATCACCCCTCTTCAAACATTTGATGAAACATTTACCGTTGATCGGCAATGATTTTGAGTACCACCGGTGTGAATCGATCCAGGCTGACCACACCCTCCTGTGTGGTATCTTCCATTTCTTGGACCACACTTTGCAATTCAGTTTCATCTGGGCATAAACCTAAAAAGAGTTAGCTTCAATGCTTAAACTTTTCATTTTGAATGTTAAAGCACATCAAACGCTCAGCGAGATAGATGGTGCTCTTCGCATTTCATGAGGCACCCCTCTTAATCTTAAAGCAAGCTATCTATCAGTCATCTCTGTGTCTATTCAATCTAAATGGCCTTATTGCCTTGGAACATGCCAGCTTTATACCATTATCAGGGCAATAGTAGCGAAATTACAATTAACGAAAGAGAAAAGTAAAATGGAATAGATCTGTTTAACTACTTACCCTATAATGTAGTATTTTCAACAATCCACAAAAACTAAAATTGCTCGTTACTCGTACACTGAGGTTCAAAAGTCCAAAAACTACTTTTTCGGCGAAAAAGTATTTTCTAACCATATCAATGGGTAAAACTGACGGATAAATGAAATGCATTTTTTCCAACATTTTTGGGGGGGTTTTATATACCGACACAAGGAATGAGTTCCCCGTAAGTCATAATTGCTAAAAGATTTGGTCACACAATGCGTTCGAATTTGCCGCTCCAAGGCACCCTTGAACGAAAGGCTGGTGTGGGATGGTTGATAAAAACGATCTAAATGTCGCTTAAAACTTAACAATGGATCATCTAGTCAATAGAATCGTCGAAGTGAGCATGGTAGCAGATTATAGAGGGTTGGTGCTCGGTTAAGTACAAAAGAGGATTTTAAGGCCTTCGCCAACTTTTTATCTGATGGTTTGAAATTAAATTTTATTCCACGCGTGATGCCTCTTCTGTCACTGACGTTATACTTTATTCCCGGGTTTGGACAAAGTACATGGAGCCATTTAAAAACATGAGGGATTAACTAGCGTTCGTACCTACGCTGAATACTATATAATTCAAGGGATTGAAGTCTTTCCCGATAGCTTAAGTGGCTCAGTTTTATAAAACTTCTCTATACTTTTTCAATTTTATTCAGCCCCCCTAAGTTCATTGGCGCCCAGATTGGGGAAGGATATTCTAAATGCGGTTGGACAATAGACTTGTATAGAGTTTTCATAGTATAGGCATCTCTGGATTTGAAAGTTCGATAGATCCACCCGCAAGTTTGATATGCTTTGGTCACTTTCGATTGGATGTGTTCTTCAAATTTACCGTTCTTTTCAACTATTATTCCAGGGTCTTTAATGGAGTTTACTTATAAAATGGGTTTCAGGGGTAAATTGGCTTGTCTACTCCATTTTGGTTGTACGTCATGATTCGAAACATTTAATTCCATGTTTTGAGAGAGGACCCATTTGTGTTCAACGTCCAAGTCATTTTGCAGGTCTGTCTGGTTCTGTGAATTTCTTCCGAACACTATACTAACTTAGTATCGTCAGCATAAGAAGATATTGAAGAGGGGCAATCGTAGTGCTATGAATAAAACGAACAAGGTCGGACCCAGAATAGTTCTTTGAGGGACCCCAGATACCACGTTTCGAGGGCAGCCTAAGCAGCCGTTAGAACTGCTGGCAGCGGTAAGGAAGTCCGCAAAAAAAATATAATAATAATAATAATAATACAAAAAATAATGTTTTTGATAAAATAGTAAAAGTACGATTCAACTTCATAATTGAACGCCTCAAGGACATGTGACGTGTTGGCAAGCAAGCGATTGTGGTCCGATATGCCTCCCCAAACGTTTTCAGGTAACCTTTAGTCAAACGGAAAAACAATCGGACCTAACCTTGTCCATCAGAAGAGTGCTAGGCCATTGAAGCATAAGCATCTTGGCACCCAACAAAAAGGAAGGCTCACCCAATGATCGAATAATGGTTCCAATTTCGCGCACATCCACAGAATTGGTTTGATCGTGATCAAATATTTGAAACGCCTGAACGACACGTTGTTTCAATTCGGCGCTCGCAATCTCTACAAAAAGAAATAGTTGGAACATGGAACAACATGCTATGTTAAGAAATAGTTTGAGGGGTAAAATGGTCACCTGGTTTGTCTTTGCCAACAGATTCAATCCCTTCCATCACAATCACCAGAAAACCATCATCTACGGTAAAAGTATTGATCAAACAAACCCATCTGTTGAAATAAGAGAGAGGTTGCAAAGCACAAAATATATTTGATAGGCCGTATATGAATGGCTCTTTAAGGTGTTTGAAGGACTAGCAAAGATGAAGTTTTAACTTCCAAGTCCCCAGATGATTAGTTATAGCACGACTTTTCAGATAATCATGGTCTGCCTTCGCAACCTCGGCATGCACTCTCATTGATGGAAAGTTACCGTTACGCAAATCAAGAATCTGGAAGTTATCATTTCAATTAATATATTTTTTATCAAGCCTGTTCAGTAACGGAGAACATGGCCTTGGGAAGGGACTACCCACGGACTTCTAGAGATATGGACTGCAAACGGAAGCAAAAATATCCTATCTCCTAAACCGCTCATCTTATTCCAAATAAACACTTCATACGACCACAAGATCTTGTTCAATGGGTGAACTCAGCCAAGTTTAGGGAACTCAGGAGACATGTTCAAAGTTATGTAGTAAACACTACATAAAATTTGAATTGTCGGCCTGCTCTTGGTCAGCTACATGAGCCTTTGACAACATAACTTTGAAGCGATCGACTTTGCATGTAAATGATATAAAATTGACCTACCGTTAATTGAAGAGATCTACGTTTCTTATTTTATTACTTTAATTCGAAAACTGGCTCAGAGTGGCTATGACCAAGAGCAGGCCGATTTGCCGGGAAGCTCGTTCGCAGTACATATTTCTAGAAGTCCGTGGATTACCTTACTTCATAGATAAATGGGTAAGATCATCATGATGAACAAGAAGTCGATGATTAGATATGTACCGTACATTCAATTTAGCCTCCAATGAACTTTCGTTATCTTCAGATCGTTCAATACTCTTATGTATGAGGTTCCTTCATTCGATGCAAATGTACCCAAATCCAGGGATTTATGCAAAACAAAGTTGCGGATAAGCAGAGATCAAATACCAATCACAAACATCTGTAGCAACTCGTACTCCAATAGATACGGTAAATCCGGTAAAGCTCTTAATTTCTGTGCGAAGACAGAAGTGCCTACTTGGATGGGATTCATTCGAGGATGCGTTGGTTTGGGTATTATTTTTCACCTTACTTCAACATTCTCGATATGGCTAATGCATTGTTCCCCGACTCAGAATCAGATTCAATTGGTTCAGAAAGTCGATCCTTCTCAGCTTATAACTATTTTGGGGCCAATGGGGTGAACCCTGGTTTAAGAGAACTCGAACTTTCTCACGCCTGTCTTCTTTGAAAGACGCGAAAGTCGTGGCCGGAGAGCGTCAGTCAGTCTACCAATCAGACAGCGGACTGACCGGCCAAACAGGTGTGTCTCCAGTCATGGTGCTCCAGTAGTCGTCGAGCAGGCCGAGGCCCTAAATGAGCCCTGGCTGGCCCTTTAAACCCAACCATGGAGAGCTGAAAGATGTGGATCACTGTTCTGGGTATAGAACTGTCACTTCTAGAGTTTAAGTTCAAGCAAGGAGTTACCTATTTGCATGGGGGATTTTTGTTTCCTGTTTTGCGGACTTTTTAAAAGCACTATTAAACATGGAATACTCAGCAGGTAACGATGAAAAATGTATGTTATATTCAGCTTTATATTCACGTAACAATGATAAACTCACGAAATATGGTTGACAAGTCTGGACTAGCTAGATCATAGAAGAAGTAACATAGAAGAGAAAAAATTGAGTTTGTTGTGGTAATATTTTATGCAGCTGAATCGGTGCAACTCTAGCTGACGGAAAGCAGCGCCTCTACAATCAGAAACTATATCCTAGCAGCCGGTCAGCTGACATTCCTTTGCTCTGAAAATTAGTCCGGCTGGCCTGCTCTGATTGCACTCTCTAGGAATTGCTTCCTCTATGGCTAATTATCAGGTTGGTCAATAACTTGGATCAAAAACATATCCCAGTTTGATTTGAAAGATGCTACCGGATCAACAACATCTACGTACTCCCTATTAATATTATAGGGGATTAAATCAAACACTGAAGGAGCCCAAGAAGCAAGAGAGGGGGAGGGGCAAATTTATATTTTATATTTTAATTAACCGGAAATATCAAGGACTTGAGAGTGCACTCAAAATTCATATTAAACCTCCACAGTCACTAATATTGACTATAAATTCAGGTTGGGGGACACAACTCATGAATGCTTTTGAATTTTGGCATATTCAAGTACGTGATTATTGAAATTCATTTCTAAATTCATGAATCAATCGCTAGATTTCTGGTCTACTGATTAGGTTGAATCTGGGCAGTGAAACAAAGGTTCATTAACCCATACTGTGCTGCTCAACCACCAGTTTGTGTTTCAAATTCTCTTGTGTAAGCATAAGATATCTTTACATGGTTCTAAATACTGTACATTTCCCACTTTGGTGGTGAGAGGCCAACTCTGGCTACAAGACATACAAAGCATACCTACATATAATTTGCAGGTTTGGAGTATAGAACCTAGATTCATTCAGGGTCTCTAGTTTGGAGTGACATTTCTGTACCTAGAACTGCAGCACCCAGCTAGCCTTAAACGCCATTTTGGAAGGGACCGGCACGATTTAGGGTGACACTCGGGATAAACTATTGGATCAGGCTTAACCCTCAGGCTAACCTAAAACCCGCCTATTCCATTTTGGATACACCATGGGTGGCCAATAAATTGTCAAAAAGAGTAAATCAATGCCTTGTTCATTGTTCACGCCGAAAAATTTCAATGTCCAAAACTACTTATCTTTTAAGTTAGCTGTTATCAGTCGCCCTGGGTAGCCGAACTAGCCATGCAGCCCTTCAGCCTGCTTGGCTCCGAGTGAACGCACCATTGGGCAGTGCCTCCAAATTTTGTGGTTTAATATCAGTTTTGCGCTTGGTTATGGGAAATTTAGGAAGATTTTTCAAGATTTCTTAAGAGCCATTCAGGAGAATGTGACAGACGGCATCATTTTCAAATGGCCCTCCATAACCATTTCAGCCGGGTACAGGATTTAAGGAAAAAGTTACGCCATGAGTTACACCAGAAAATAGATTGAAAGTTCACACAGGCTTGTGTCCGAAAAATGTCAAGACGGTCAAGACCCATTCAAGACCCGGAAAAGAAACGGCCTAACCCATTTTATTTTGAAAGTAAACTAGAAATGATCTAACTATCATTGATCGGCCCGCTTCCGATCCATCTTGGGCCCCCGGCCGGCGTTTTTTTCTCGGCCGCCTCTTTGGAGGCACTGTTGAACGAGGGCCAGTCACGCCTGGATTGACGCCAAGAAGAATTGTGAATGTTTGGGACGCATCTCGTCGGACTTCCTAGCGCTGAATTCATCACCCGCATCGCATCATGGACTTGGACAAACTGAAGGTGGCCGAGTTGAGGACGGAATTGGCCAGCCGCAGCCTCGACACCAAGGGCACCAAACCCGTGCTCTTGGCCAGACTTCGCGAGGCCATCCGACAAAGCGCACCGGGTAAGCATCACTTCACCCCTCCCAGGTCCGAGACACGCCCTAATGGGCCGGCTGGCCTTCGTGACTCACGGCTGAGTGAAGGGACCCGATGGTCCGTGGATGGGCGTGGCTCGGGTGAGGCCTGATGGACCGCCTGATTCAGGGTTAGGGAGTCGAATCCAAATATCCAGATGGATTTTCCTGGATTTTCCTGGATTGAGCTAAAAAAAAACCTGAAATCCTGAAAACCTCGAGCAATAGCAATTTTAGAACTCTGTCCAAAATGGGTGAGGTCGGGTCCAGGCCCACCCATAAGTGGTTGAACCAGGCCACTTTTCCTGACATTTGTGGGCTAATCTGACTTGAAGGGAGTCAAGGAGACTCATGGTAACCAGTTGATGGGTTATAATCTTTGAAATAGAAATAGATTTCAAAGTCATTCCAAAATGGCCATGGCCCCGGCGGCATTGTGTACTATTGAGGCAGGTCAGCTATGAACCCGCAAGGTACGCCGGAAAAACCGTCCGGACAGGTCCAGGGATGGAATTGGCCCCAGCCTCATCCCGAGAATGGGTCAAACTCCACTTGGGGGATGAACCGGGTGATGCCGTCGACTGGGTGCTCTCGACCCTTTTCAGCGGATCCTCCATTGACTTGGCCGATTCGCCTGGGCTCTTGCCTGAGGGAACCAAATCGATGGTTAGATTTGATGTATTATTTACGTCTGCCTTTACTTCTCCGGTGCCCAGGTAGCCACTAGTCAGGGGCAAAATATCTTTCGCTCAGTCCGGCTCAGTGCCCAAACCGTGTAAATCGTCCTGTCCGAGTTGGTTGGTGGAGGCTAGTCTGACCTAAATGGGGTGACGCGTTATCATGCACAAGCGGTTTTCAGTTATCAATGACGACCGTGGGTGGCGCTTCCATGAGCTCTTGCCCTTTTTAAGGGAAATATGCCGGTGGGTGTTAGGACGAAATGGCCGACGAGCGGGTGGATTAAACGACTACCAAGGCCGCACTTATTTCTATCAAAACTGATCGATTCTATTTGGGTGCCCAATGTTGGCAGGTCTTCAAGATCTAATGAGAGAATAATGAATTAGTAGAGTGATATAGAACTTATTTATGGCCTTGGATGTCGGTACGTCTCAAACCGCTTTTCCCTGTCAATATGTTGTTTAGATCACCTTGTTCCAGATGTTTGTTGGAATCTTTCTTTTTATAAATTAATTGATTAGATCGAAGAAGGCGCACTCGCATGCATTGTTCCATTTTAAACAACCAGTTTGATCAAGCTTTGACCCCAAAACTATGGTTTATAGTAAACGGGCATAGTGACTGATTCTGATTGCCCTGTTTTTTTTTGTCTTATTTTAGAGTCAGACTCACCGGAACCGGAAATGGTCGAGGCCGAGCAAGTGGAAGCGGTTGAGCCCGAACCAGCAGCGGCCACGGCTTCATCTGGTGACACTGCCGTTGAAGCCGACAAAGACGAAGATGAAGAGGCGGAGGAAGAGGTGGAAGAAGAGGCGGAAGAAGTGACAGAGGAAGAAGAAAAAGTCGTGGAGACAAATGCAGCTGAGCCTATGGATCAGACTGCTGACACCAATGGTGACACCCATACGGAAGAAAAGGTAGAGGGGCTTTGATATTGAGTGGGTTTTCCAGAATGTTGGTGTGCTGTTGCTTTGACATGGTTATTTTGAGTGTGAAGGTACTAAAATATTGCAGATGTGCGAAACTGAAATGGCCTGTAAGCTTTATCCATCCCAAGATTAGTGCAGAGTAGCACTCGCAGCTTTGGGCTCATGCAAGTTAGCTGGCCCAGGCTTGCGCCGCTACTTAGGTCTAAATATCACCATGATGACTAACAAGTGCCACTCTGCACTAATCTCCGGAGGGATAATGTCTACAAAAATGAACGGCCTTGTTATGACCCTTTTGTAGGCAGGTCCGCGATGTTTCAAATGTCAGGAGCAGTTACATTGGAAATGGAAATCTACAAGTCCACCGATTACAAAACCACGTGTTGAAAGTTGAACTTCTTACTTTCAATTCATTGTGGTTGGTTATCTTTGCAATGTTTATAGGATGAATTGCAAAGTTGAGAAAGTATTAGTTGTTCAAAGTAGCAAATTGTGGACCTTACAACTTGCCAGCCTAAATAACTGTTGGTCTCTTGGTAAACCCTAGGGGGCTTTCATCTCATCACCACTGAATGAGGCCCAGGAACTTGCATACTGTCATTTGGGCCTGGTTTTGAAGCCAAACATTGATTGGCTGAGACGAATGCTCTACTATTTGTACCAATCGAAAAGAGAGAAGAGGGGGAATTCAGGTCATTGGACTCGAACGAAACAACTGACTGACTTCTACCTAAAATGCCACAGCATCCTGTTACCTGTGGTGTATTGAGCCAAGGTGACGGGATTTTGCCGTCTATCCGTTACGTTTCGGAATAGGTTTACCCAAGGCATAAATATTACCCATCCTGAAAATGCGAACTGAATGCCTTTTCCACACGACTTCATTAATCTGTGGGAGTAGTGTTTTTTTTATATCAATCTATCCAAATATTTTTGACAAGATGGTCACTCTGGAGCCAAATAATGCAGCCAGCCAACCAACCACGCGGGCTCTGCTGATCAAAACCGCTCTCTGAACTTGAACAGGTTGTAAAAGGTTCTCTCATTCTATTCTCAGAAGGAAGACGAAACCATGGCGGTGAAGACAGAGGAAGAAAAATCACCCGAGCAAACTGAGGACGAATCCAAAAAGACCCAAGACAAGGAAGATGGTTCGTTTTATCTTAATGATTCCGATCAGTCTCTCAAAAGGCCCCGAAATCATTCATTCATTCATTGATCTCCATTTTAGAGGGCAAAGCAGCCAACAACAAGCAGAGACGTGGCCAAAAGCGAAAAATGGACGATGAACCTTTCGTGGTGACTGAGGATGAGCCGGAAATCGATGAATCCGTCACTTGCTTAGATTGGTACAATTCGGATATGAACCTAAAGATCACCAAAGAGGACATGATGACAGCCGAGCCTTTCTGGAAAGACGGATGGGGCTACGTTTGGGCTGGTGTGAGGTCTACCTATGGCTTCACCCAAGGCAAAGTGGCCTTCGAAGTCAAATTGTTGGACCATATGGAATCGAAATTGGAGAACGAGAAGAACCTGCACGAATTAAGGATCGGGTTTTCGTCGGACGAGCCCTCGCTGCAATTGGGCGAGTCCAAGAACTCGTTCTGCTACTCAGGATCTGGAAAGAAGGGTCACGATTCGGTTTTCGAGGACTTCGGAGCCACCTTCACCAAAGAAGATGTAGTCGGAGCTTGAGTGGAATTTGCCGATGACAAAGTCAAGATCTCTTTCACCAAGAACGGCGAGGCCCAAGGCGAAGCTTTCGAAGTGGCTCAATCCGAGCTGGAAGACAAGGCACTCTTCCCTCATATTAGCACTCGAAACGTTAAGTTTGAGGTCAACTTTGGCAAGACTCTCGAAGGAGAAGATCGAGAGGCGTGGAAACCGATCCCAGAAGGTTTCGTGATGGCCGCCAATGTGGAGGATAAGGTTCGTGGACCATCTAGGATCGCGAAACGCGAGGATTGTGAGATGCTCATGATGATCGGTTTGCCCGCATCGGGCAAGACCACTTGGGTCAGGAAACAAGTCGAGGAACATCCTGAGAAACGCTATAGCATAATAGGGACAGCTGCTCTCATCGAGAAGATGAAGGTGAGGGAACATTAGTGACCTTAAAGAAAGAGCATTCTGAATGCATTCATTGCACTCTTGCAGGTTAATGGAGAGCCGAGGAAGCAACACCATGAGAAAGACAAGTGGGATGCACTCATTCAAAAGTGCACCAGATGTCTTCAGGATTGGCTTCGAGTGGCCTCGCAAAGGCGAAGGAACATTGTCATTGACCAGGTAAGAAGCTGCCAGCCTTCTAGCACTGTACCATAAGAAAGAGACGCCTTTGCGATTGACCTTTTTTTCCTCTGGAATCCAATTCCACGTAATTTTTTGCCAGGGTCATTCAAGTCTTTCGTTGGAGGCAATAGGCTGGATTTCGGTTAGAAAGCCCAATATTAATTCCAAGATTGACTTCAAACCTGCAATTTTTTTTCAAGCAAAATTCCACCTCCAAGGTGGCATTTTGTCGTGTGGAATCCTCGAGAGAGATGATATTGGAATTTTTCCAAAGAATGTGGCCCAATCTTTCCCCGTTTTTTGCCAACGAATGTTTCAAATTCTTTGGATATTTTGCGAAATTATGAAATTTAGACCAGTTTCCCTTTGTTTTTTTTCCTTCAATGAGTCGCTCCCGATTTGGATGACCCTGTTATTAAAAATATTTTTTTATTCTCCATTCTGGAGTTAATAATCAAGATCAAGAATCTCTTCTATAACCTACCACTATCTGTGAATGTTCGAATGTTCTATGAAAACCACTAGTTTGACCTTGTGATCATGGGCGTGTCTCAAACAGACCTACCAACTCAACGCTCTCTCAATAATCACAGACACGCCCCTATGTCCATCCGGATTGGAAAGGGAATGACGTTGAACATCAACGTGAGAGACTCTAACCACTTCAGCTAAGACAAGTCGTGTCTTAGGAACAGAAAAAGGCTTAAAATCACATGGGCGTGGGGTTGCTAACTGGGCATTCCAGGCCCCCATCCCCTACCACCTCCTCCCATTGAAAGGTGGCGCCCCATGGAGTGAAGCGTGGTTCATCCAGTGCCATGCGATGTTATTATAAACGCGTGCAATCAAGTGTACCTTTTTGGAAAGAAATGATGATATGAGAGAGAAGGAAAGATGAAGGAGAATGATGACACAGAGACCAAAACGGTGTGGACTTCGTCCAACGCGGGCTTAGAAACAAAGCTTGTGCGAGTGATCTCCAAGTCTTGTCGACGATCGATCGACCGACCATCCGAATACTGCAAGTTATAAGGTCCTGATATCGAGGGAAACCTCAGGCAGAAGAGAGCTTCGGGCTCTCTCTCTCTCTCTCTCGTGGTGCTGTACAGTAGTCCTTGCGTGAGACTACTATAATCCAGTGACATATATATATATAATGATTGAGCCAATCTCACCCGTCATCTACTTCTTCTTCAACATCATCATGATCACAATAATGATAATAATGATAACAATCAACGGCAACATCATCCTTGCCATCATATTGATCCCGAGTAGTAGGACGAATATGTGTGTGTGCTTGCGCTAAGATATGAAAATCCCCATTCAAGATGATCAAGGCGTGGTCGGCTACGCACAGAACGAAAGATGATCGTGATTTAAACCTCTCTCATTTTCTTTCCCTCCCTCAATTTAGACTAATGTCTACGCAAATGCACAAAAACGCAAAGTGCGCCCTTTCGAGGGTATGCTACGTAAAGCCGTGGTTATAGTGCCCTCTGAGGAGGACTATAAGGCCAGGGGAGATTCGCAGGAAAAGGCAGAATGCAAGGACGTGCCTGATACAGCTGTCATGGAAATGAAAGGTACTAGTAACTTCACGCGCAAAAAACAGCCACCACCCTATCCACCCCTGCTTCACATCGGGAGCGGGGGCGGGGCTCGAACTTGATCCATCGACATCAAGGAGGGCGCTGTGCCGTGACACGTTTTTTATACCATATCAACCACTAGGACAATCTGAACGACTTGTTGTAGAGTAAATAGAAAGTCCACGGGCCAGATTAGGTCTTTCCACGCCAAATTTGTTTACTTTGAACTGGAACTCATAGCTCGAAGAAAATGAGGAAGACACTCTGAAACATGAGAGCTTTGGCGGGAACGGGAAAAAGGGGTTGAGAATAGGCTTGAATGATAAAGTATTATAGAGAGAGATACCCTGGTAAGTGATACCCAGCTCAAAATTGACGAAAGACTCATATTAAGCCTAATGTTTCCAGCCAATTTTACGGTCCCAGCGGAGGGCGAAGAATCGCCATTCAAAGAAATCGTTTTCACAGACCTTCAACGGGAAGAAGCTACCAAATTAGTGGAAACATATAACAAGGTATACTCGGGTGAATGAGCAACTCAAGCCCAACCTCTTGATTAACGCCATATATATTCCTTGTGTTATATAGGATGCTAAGGAAAAAGGCTACGGAAAGAAGCACGAACAACGCAACAAGCGTTTCAGAGGCACCTTCAACAAGAATCGCGGAGGCCGCGTTGCTCGAGGCGGAGGCCGTGGAATGCCTCCCGGGCGCATGCCTCCATTCTTCAGGGGTGGAATGCGGGGAATGCCACCCCGTGGCTTCCCCATGAGACCTCCCATGAGAGGAGGCATGGGTGGTCCTATGCGTGGACCTCCTCATAGATGGGGCCCTCTCCAAGGCATGCCCATGGGTGGACCTCCACGAGGAGGTGGGAATATGCCTGGACCTCGCGGGGGTGGACCTCGAGGAGGTCGTGGAAACATGGCGCCCCGAGGAAGCATGGCGCCCCGTGGAAGCATGGCGCCCCGTGGAAGCATGGCGCCCCGTGGAAACATGGCTCCCCGTGGGAACATGGGTGGTCCAAGGAACAGCATGGGACCTCGTGGAGGCGGTGGAGGTCACGGAGGCCCCCAGAAGTATGGCGGAGTTGGAGGTGGTAGTGCCCCTTGGGGCAATCCTGCTCCCTGGAGCCAAAACCAAAGACCCTCCGCAGGTCCGTGGGGCAATGGTGGCGGAGGAGGCGGCCCATGGAGCCAGGGAGGTGGAAATCAGATGGGTGGTGGAAGCCCTTGGGGTAACCAAGGTGGCATGAATCAACAGCAACCACAACGTGGCATGATGGGTGGATACGGATCCCGACCTGTGAGTGTGAATTTGTAATCAAGCTTGAACTTCAGAGCTGCAATACTGGCCAAGATCTATGACAACGAAATTTCAGGAGCTGATTCATTGGCGCCAACGTTTGTCTTTGGATCAATCGTCTCATTATTCTCGGAAAAACTGATCAATATGCTAACGAGACGTTGATATTTGTAGTTGCAATCCATCCTATTTAGTTGCATTCCCTTGGCTGGGAATCATCACGGCATAAAAGCCATCAATTGATTAGCCGTCAACCTCTCAACATAAGTATCTACCTCATTCATCTTCATTAACAACCAATTTTTGTTGTGCCCGTTCCAGACCAACAATGTCTGGGGAGGAAATCAAGGTGGAGGAGGAGGAAACTTCAACCAAGGCGGCGGATTCGGTGGGGGCGGCAACAATGCGTGGGGAGGCGGCTTTGGCGGCGGGTATGGCGGTGGATATGGTCGATGATGAGCGCCTTAATCATCTTTATCGTACTTTACTTTGGATCTTCGTATGAGAACGTATGAAGAACAACTTAGTACAAGATTCTTCGAAGTATTTTCGCGAACCCTCCTAAAAACCCACTCTTAGAACCATGAACCCACTAGTTCCGTGTATTATCAATGATGTCCTCTCATCTCATGTCATGTCAACACTTGCAAATTGTGTAACCCACTCCAATCTTCATGTTTTGTACCTCATATATTTAAGGATTACTGAAAAATACAACACTTTTTTCGCCCTCCATACCTCCGATGCATTTTCAAGGTTAGTTTGCTGGGAAACAAACATTTGTGTCATGCTTCCAGCTAATCGTTTCCCAGTGATGAATAAATCATTCTTTTTTGCAAATATCTCCTCATACACATGTAAAAAGCCAGGAAGCTTGAAAGACAAAAGCAAAAGCTGAGGGAAGACTACACTTCTTTCGTTGCCAGGTTCAAAATAAAGTACGGCCAAACTTTTATTAAGTTTGCAAGTGAATCCCACATGCGTGGACACAAATATGAATACTGCCCCGAGGACATGATAAGATCCTGACGTGAACCCAAACATTGCGTTGGCATCATTGATATTCTTAGAGCTCGTTGACACGGTCCACCAGATCCGTCAAGTTGTTCCAAGATCCATCAACGCTGACGTCCTCTAAGGCTACAATGTCCAATGAAAGCAAAGCTGGCTGTAAAAAGCAGAAACAAGAAATTTTTAATATTCAACTTGTATGTTACGGAATTCTTAGAATCTTGAGATTTGAGACATCATATATCCCTGATGGATGACAATAACTGGAATGCTGTCAAATATGATTGATTATTCGTACGAGCTTCAGGACCAAACACTGTCGTTGTAGATGTTTAAATGACACTTGGAACAAGACTGTGGCAAGTTCGAAGCAATTCCGAGCACATACCGTACAGTCTACACTACCTACTTCCACTTTCCTCCGTTCCCACATTTACCTTCAGAAATGCCGTAACATCTTTGATGATATGAGAAAAGGTCGTCCGGTGTAATGGACTTTCCTTGGCACAAATATCGAGCACTTTCCATTCAGATGGACCAATTGGAACTTGAGCTTGACCTTGGTCTGAGCTGAAATTGGAAGGCAGATCGAATTTACTACTTAAAGAGGCTTGAGACGTAATACCTTCAATTCGTTTCAACTCGCTCACAATTGATCAATCTTAAGTGGTTAAAGAGGAGACGTAATTCTTTCAAGTCCTTTCGACTCACTCGGAATTGATTAATCTTCAGTGGTTGAATAAATATTTTGGAGCAATTACAAAGCAATGAGGAGGAGGCTGGGGCATAAGTCCATATATTTTTTTGTCTAACAAGTAGTACCTTACCAAAATAATTGTTCAATTGAGACCTTCTAATTTGAAAAACAAAACGGTACAATATATCGTTTGAAATTAAGAAAATATTCCTACATGTTTTTGATACAGTCATAGTGCAACATGCTAACTACAATTACCTGAATTTTTGTTTGCAAAATTTTAAGTTTGTGAAGAAATTGCTAAAAGCAAGGGCGATAAACGTTATATTGTTTGATTTTGTTCCTTTTTCTGATGAGTCAGGTCGATGTAAAAACTTTGCAAAAATCAAGTCTGGCAATCCATGGTCATACAGAAAGACAAAGAGATCATAAGACATTTTGAGGAAAAAGGATTTATTTGTTACTAGTGGTGACATCTCTCGTTGTTGGAAAACTAAAGCAAGTTAATGCCTTTCTATTTGTCAGCCAAACTACTTTTCTATTAAGATTATTAATCAGATTCAACGTTTTTATCACAGAGGCTTTGGTGTTTTGTTTAATATTTTCTAAGAGTCTAATTGGTCCCTTGGTACTAGCTTTCTATGAAAACTTAATTATAAATAGCATGAGTTGTGAGTATATCTCTCGCCAGATACTGCGGAAACTAAAACTTGCTGACCGAAATGTTATTTTTATCTATTTTCTATTCATTACTTTTAAACAACTTTTAAGCATTGCCTCTGTTAACCAGAATTACCAAATAAATACTCAATAGTTCTAATTGGATACTAGTTAAGGGAAATAATTTGACAATATTTGTTGTTAACAGGCATTTGAAGTAATTAATGAATTTTTCAGATATGCCATCACCCAAATTTCATGTAGACATCAGTTCATAACTTTGATCCCCTCACCAAATTCTATAAGCCACATTTCGGACCCAACATTGTCAAATTTCAGTTTTGTCCAGATATTTTGGTCGTGTTTTGCTTTAATCTTTTGCTCTTCGCCCCAAGAAGCGCTAGAGTCCTCTCCGAACTAAGAAAAATAATAATTATTCAATGAACACACTTTAATTTCATTTTCATCCCAAGTCCATAACTCAAGCTGTCCACGTCGAGTGGTCAGCGCAATTTCCTTATCATTAGGCAGGTCTCTGGTTCGATCCGCCTCCCTGATTGTACATTCTCAGGAACGGTTTTGTCTTTATTCCGCACTCATGGTGTAACAACGTAAACTGAATTGGTTGGAACAAAATATTGTACCAATAATCTTCTTGAGATTCTAGTTTTTTACCAAGCAGGTTCACATAAACTAGAAGAGGTGCAACAGTTTAACAACATGAATGCATAGCACAGTTGGTGAGATATTGCCAAATTAACGTGAATCCAAGTCAAGTACCAAGGAATGCTACTTCAATGATCCTTTGGCAATCTTCAGGTCAATGAAATGTCCAGCTCCCATTGGGATTTGGGAGCTTTCGAGTTAGTTGGGAACTGGCTCCAAGATTTGGCAGAGATATCTTTATCCACCTTTAAAGACTTGCCTTCAGGATGAACAAGCTTGCAGAGGCTGCACACACAAAATGCATTTTAGACAAGTGACAGGCCTCTGACATGTTTCTTTTTATGACAGGAACCAGGGAAAACCCCCAACAGATGTTCGAGTAGCAGATTTAGCCACGGCCAAGTGAGTTTTACCCACCATTGATTCGTGTGATACTCACTTTGTATCTACGTATGTCTGTACTATAAATGCGAAAAAATCACCTGCTTAGCGGTATAACTAATGAATTTGAAAGGCTTGATTAGATGCTTATTATTGCTTCAAATTTAACTTTATTTGCCCATAGCCTAAAATTGATTTGCACTGAGTATGTAACAACTTCATTGGTCGATTCATTAACATCAACTTTGATCAAGCGTATTTGATATGGGTAAAAATGTGTCAAAATAGCATGGCGATTCTTTTCGGCACTTTCGTTCACCTTGAAAATATATGGGGGAAAGCCAAAATTATCCGCTGGAATCGACCATTGATGTCTTTTCTACGTATATCTGCAATGCAAAGGAAAAGATTGAGACAAAATACTGGATAACTCAATCCTAGTCTGATCTGTCAGCTCTAAATTTTTGACATATCTGTTATAACATCAATGTCAATGTAAAAATCTATAATAACTTCAACTCCTTAACTTAGTGATACTGAGGAAATAATATTCCCGAGTGGCCATTAGACAATCGGCAAAAGCAGAGGAAGGATATCTTGTGAGGAAAGTTTTAAATCCTTAGGTATGAACTGATAAAAAATATACGTATGCAAATGCAACCATCTGAAGATGTTTGAATGAAATTCCATCGAATGACCTTTGAGTCCTCCACTAGTAGATGATGGAGGTAAAAATATTGAGCAGGTCTTATCTATGAAAGATATAGTTGTAGTCCTCCAAAATAATGGAAAGTTCGATGAGCATATCCAGTTGAAGGTGGGGAAGGCTTTTCAAATGTGTGGTTGGATATATCACACGTTGAAGTCCAGAGATAGCATCACAATGCTAACTCTGTACAAGTCGATTGTCCAGCCACACCTTGAATATGCTTCACCCATTTGGGCTCAAAAATGAGTTCAGCAGGTTTGCAAAAGGTCGAACATGTCCAAAGATGTTTCACTAGGAACATCACAGGAATGAGAGAGCTCTCGTATTGGGAGAGGTTAGAAAAGTTGGGACTGTACAATGTTCAGAGAAGGTACGAAAGGTATTCGATACTGTACGTCTTCAATAGTATCCATGAGCTTTGTCCCAACCCAGGATTAAGGGTCTGCGTTTTGAAAGTACCTTCAAACTTTCGAGAGTCTAAGCTAGTAAAAACAAATCAGTTCAACTCTCTTTTCTTTCTAAGGCTCGTTGATAATTTAATCTGCTCCCTCCAAATATTCGTAAACTTTGTTGATCCGGTACCATCGTTTAAGTCCGACTTGGACAATATTTTTGGACCAAGATTCTTTATCAACCGTAGGTGAAAAGGCTAACCAGATCCGACAACTCTAATTCGTTGATGGGCAGATAAATAAGATGTTATGTGTTTCATTTTATATTCCATTAACACACTGATGGTGATTAGCTTTCCGAGTAACGATTAAAAAGCCCACAAAAGTAACAGTCATATTCCATAGCTGTAAATTCTATTTCACGGATGAACGTTAAAATTAAATTTTGAGTACTCGCATCCCACGACCAATTAGGCGACCCTGCATTCTCAAATAGAGTTACGAAATGTAAATACAATCCAAATTCGTTTAATTACCTATTAATTACAATTTTTCTCGGTCAGTGCCCAATTATTATGCCAAAAGGACATATTTAAGAAAAAAAAACTAACAATAATGTGGCACAAATGCCTTCGTCCAAGATGCGAGAGGCTTACCATGAAGAATAGGAACAGTATTTGTTACTGTGATACTATAATCAAAGGAAACATACTCTTTGAAATGTAGGTCCAGACTTTCTAGAAAAAAAGTTAGTGAAGAGCTTAAATAGGTGTTGCCATTATTAGGGCTGGCCAAAACTTGCATCCTGCAAATTGTGCAAATTTAGCAAAAAAGCTGTCATATCCCAGAATTTTCTGCAAATCTACTGCATCAGCCAATTTTGTAATTTTATCAGCGATATTTAACATTTTTCTGCAATTTATTATGCAGCTTCAGCCACTTCAGAACAAAAATATGAATATTTCTGGAATTTGGGATCTTTTGAAAATATTTTTGTCAATTTTGGGGAGAGAATTGTGTGGTTTGAAGTTTTCCGTTTTTTTCTCGAAATTTGTTTGACATGAAAGTACAAAATAGTTGAAAGATATATTGACAACCGCCTGCGCAATTATTTCATCCATCTATTTTGAATAGCTCTGTCTCTTTTTTTATCATACTAGTTTTTGGAGATACACAATATCAAAGGTTGCAACCCACTTTGTTTGTGCATCATTCTTCTCCTTTAAAAGTGAGACACATCTTATCATGTTTCCATGGGGTATCAGTAAATGGTTTAGAGATGGATGATTAATGTGGAAAGAATTGGCCTTCTACCATTTTCGAGAAACTTGAAAGCAGTGTAATCTTATCTTTAAGATGTATTGGAACATAATCTCAAAAACAAAAGTTTCACTGTGACATTATCAATATGCTGTTGCAGAACTTAGGCATCTTTTCATCCTACAATAATAAAGATATATGCACAAGATGCTGGTATACCTGATTGGTTTGAGAGGCAGCTTGAACAATGTAAATATTCCCCAGGTTTGCTTGTTTTTTTTTAAATCTCTGATCACAGCTCTCTCACTTGGCCTTCCATCTGATGATAGGTGTCCCAATTGAGAGATATTTCCGCTTCGTCGTCTCATCCAAGATTAATTTTTCCCTCGCCCTCAGGAATGACCGCACGTTTGCCCATTTAAGCTGTCAGAGCAGTAACTCATGCAGTACTTTAAATACTGCAAAGAAGCTTGACTTGACTACTGTGGGATCAAACCAGGATTCGCAAATTGAAGCTGGAGAGCAAATGCTCTACCAATACGTTCCCACAGCTAGCCTCTTCTCCCCAGGTATAGTAAATATAATCATTTCCGTAGAATTGAAGTCATAAGAGCTTCAACTTTTTCGCTTGATTTGACAAGTAATTGGTGCTAAAATGTGGAAAGTAATTGAAAGTGATCAATTACATGTTCTAGAATGTGCTCAAATACAATTGAAATAACTTGCCAATATTTTACATCTCCGAGATGTTTAACCAAAAGGCCAAAGCACAATTGCCAAAATTGACTCGTCTGGAACGCAAAATATCTCCAGATTGGCCTATTTTCAGCCAATAGTAATCGAAAAATGCTTCAAGGAAAGTTATCTAAACACCATCCGTTCTCATAAAAACAAGATATTCAACCATTCCCCTTGCGACAAGAACGTTTTAGCTCCATTTACAATTCATGCATTTTTGTTGTACATGCAACATTTGTGAATAAAGGATGAAAAAGTGATCGATGATGCAAAACTGAGCCAGGAAGGCATTGATTTTAGTGACGACTACGTTGTTAATTAATACGAATTAAGAATGGTCTTGTCTTTTCCACCCGACAAAGTCTTTCATGCCACTCTGTACGTCTTCAAATATCATGGAAAACCCAATGGGAGTCCATCTAACTTGGACCTCCTTGGTTATTAGATTACTAACTCTATAACAGCGTGAGAAGTACTCATCGTTACTCCATGAGTCTGAGCAAGAGGCTATTAAGAACTTTCATCGATTACCGTGTTCGTCCAGTGATGACGTCTAGTCCTTCGACAAGAACGCTCTCCGTGGTCTCCACAAAATGTCTCGTCCGTGACACTAGTTTTTCTCTCGTTTTATGGTGGTTTTGGTGCACTTCACTCGCTGGATTCTTTCCGTTTTTGCGCATTAGTTCGTCCCCGAGATGAAAACCAACATGAAGTGTCCTCTTGATCAGATTAGCACACAGACAATGCCACGTTCCACTGAAAGAGTATTGATCAGGTAGCTGAGTGGCAAGTAGATACTCTTCACTCGTTGTCGGTTCCAAGATCTGCCAAATCAATTACAGAGGAGAAGAGCTTCACACTCGAGGTCAAAGGAACATGACAGACCTTAAATATACGGAAAATGACTGGATTTGCTCTGGTGAAAAATCCGTCAAGGACAGGAAAATGCGGCGTGCAAAAATGAAAAATGCGCTGCCCTTCAGGACGTCACCCTGGCGGAAATGGTTAGTTAGAGCTCAAAAGAGTCACTTGTCAAGTTGACAGGCATTCTCAGATTTTCAAGATTGAAGAAATCATCTGGCATATATGCAATTGCGTATCAGCGAATTTGTACTATAGGGCACAAGAAAGTTTGCAAGGGAAATTATCATGCTAGATTGTTAAAGATTCTTAAAGATATTTTCAGTTTCGGACTTTTTTCAAGAAACTTCAGATAACAGGCTTAAAAACTAAGCCCATATCCCACCAGTTTTTAAGGATTGAATTTTCAATTGAGCCAAAATAGTAGTTTCATGACGTAAATTAGTTTACAATGCCATAACCACTAGAACTATCTTATATATTTTTGGAACCACGCCTTTCTGAACTAAAAGCGCAAACTACATTTCAAGGGGCTTTATTGAATGGGTTATGTTTTCTGAACCTTTATCATGATACAAATGTCACAACCTGATGTATCAGTGAATCTCCATTGTACTGTTGTAAGCCAAACTTAAGCTACTATCTCAACTTCCTAGGAAGTGTCCTCCTCCCAAGGGCCTAATTTTTTTCACTATGAACCATTTAGACACTTTCATAATATTGTTTGAGGACTTGTTAAACGCAATTGAAAATTATGTCTCTAGGAGCATGGTACAACACATCAATTGACCATTTACTTTAAATGATACAGTTCTGATCATGAACTAATCTAACCTTTGGAAAGGGAGTGGTTTTCCTACGTTACATTTCCATTTACTTTGGGAATAAACTTTGCCCAGATTTAGATAAATGCAGAGTGAAGCTAAGAAAGCCTTAGTTGGTGCACTAAATAGCAAAGTTTGATAAGGAGTTACGATCAAGGTTGCTATAAATATTGCCGCACCGTAGGCAGGGCTGAATTTCCAAGGGGAAAAATGCAAAAAAGTTCACTCCTCTGAGCATGAAAATGGAAAAATTACGCCAAGATGTAATATTGATGTGGTTTGGTGCAAAACTTTGATGGAGATATGTCCAAATTTGGGATTGTTTGAAAGCAAAATCGTTAAATTGAAGGAAAATTGGATAATAAACCGGAATATGTAAAAATGCCCACAAAAAGGCAAAAGATTTAAGTTAGATATTTAATAATTTAATTAAATGTTTCCGGTGTCTCTGATCATGACTAGGGCCGGCCAAAATTTGCAGATGAATATGGTCTTTATTGACATCAAATGTGCACAAAAATTTGCAATTAAACTTTCCAAAACATAGGCACCAAAACGATCTGGAGAGTGTTAGGGCTGTTTTTCCCTTCCCCATCAAGCAACACGTAGATGAAAAGGAAAATTATATCATGATATCTTCCAGCACTGGGATTTGAACCTGTTATCCCTAGGGAGCAGATCTTCCCTTGTTATCGCTGCTTCCTACTGATCAATTGCATTATGAAGTGTAAAAAAATGTCAAATATTGCAGTTCAAATGGGAAAACTTGCAGATGCAATAAATTTGCAGAAAAATCTTGGATCTGCAAGGCTTTTGCAAAATATGCAAAATTTACAGAATGCAAGTTTTAGCCGGTCCAAATCATGACAATTGGGTTCAAAATAATTAGGGCAATGCAATTCGAAAAAGTTGTTGACAAAGTCACATTTGACGGACACGAAAATTGGTCACATTATTGGTGCACCCCTAAATCAATTGACCATGATGATACTGGCAATTGGAAATTAGATCTAATTTCAAGTTTTATTTCAATCTAGGGCTGAAAATAACGACCGACCTCCTCACCCATTCGAATGTTGTTTTTGTTCATGGACTGAAATAAACTTTGGTCAAGTCAAGTAAAAATCTTATCTCGGTCAAGACAAGAACAAATAACAAATTCTTTGCTTCTAAGATTATTTTCATCTGAATCATCGTTATTAGGATATGCGCAGTGTCCACTGATAAAACAGCAAGAAATGTAAATGCTTTGTTTACAAATTGTGAGATAGAATCGGTGAAAATGCCACCAAAAAGGTAAAAAAAGCCATTCAATCGGATAGACATTATTAGTGTGAGATTTGACCAAATTCTTCATAGAAGCTCTCGTAACCCTGAGCTTGGACAAGGACGGCTGAGATAAAGTGGGGGTGAAGGTCACAGTGCACAAGCTTTCAGTCACACAATGGCAATGAATTGTCAAAGCTGAACTTCTTTTGAATACAATACAAAATGGATACCTTATTCCAACGCGATGAGTTGGATATTCTTCTAAACGAAATCTTGTCAGACGGCTCTTCCCCATTCAGTGAGGAATCTGTGGTTTTAACGGACGTTCTAGATACCACCAAACGAGCAATGGATCCAGACTATGATGTGGAAACCACTGACTTGCAAGATCTCATAGATCAAATTTCAGAGGAGGAATTGTCCGTAGGATCTTCTAAGACTTCTAATAACTCAAGCATTCCTTGTCAATCAAAACAAATCGGAAAACCAGAGGATTCAAGTGATTCTAGCGACGCAACAGGATCGCCAAATCCTAGCAAAAGTCCATCGAACAACAACCACTTACAATGTCCGGTATGTGGCCATCTTTCCGGAAAACATTCTTACTACGGAGCCCAAGTCTGTTTTAGTTGTCGCTCTTTTTTCCGTCGATCCACCATTAATTCCACTGCCCAAGAGTTTGGTTGCAAAAACGATCAGAATTGTGAGATTGATTCAAAATCGTGGAAGAGTTGCAAGTTCTGCCGATACCAGAAGTGTCTTTCAGCGGGCATGAAGCCAAATTGGGTCTTGAATGACGAGGACAGAACCCGTCGGAATGCCAAGCGATCACAGATCCGGAAAGCTCGTGATATCAATGTTTTACCTTTAAAGGTGGTCCTGGAACAACAATGGACTACTGACGAAGAAAATCAAATACGAGCGGTTCGTGATGACTCTTTCCTGAAGCTAGCTGTTGCGCTTGCTCAGTTTTACGAGAACAATCCGACAATTTTGGATCAGTTTGTGGATTGCGTCCACAACTGGACAGCCTTTGATTCAGTGTTAGTGGCCTACATCAGACGATTTATTTGCACTGAGATGATGAAGTCATTTTCTGGGTTGTTGGCCTTGAAAGACCTTAGTCCAGTGGATCGTTTCCTTCTTTTGTCTCATAATTATTCCATGTGGGTCTCGTTTGAAGAGGCGGTTCAATTCAGGAACTACCACGAGGCTGAGAAGAGTCAGCAGACTTTCTTGATGTGCTTACAGAGTGTAAAAAGCTCCTCGGATCCGGATGCTAAAGTCAATGTTGATATGCTTCAAACAGTTTGGGCTAAATTTACCATACATGACAATGTCAGATTCCTGGATCGTTTGAATGACTTGGTTCAAGATCAATCATCGAGGAAGCGACGAACCAAACTGATCACCTCCATCCAGTCTTGGCCGAGAATTGGCCTCCAAGGCTTGTCCGATGACATAATGCTCACTCTGATGATGATGATTTTACTTTGCTGTCCGGATTCTCTTCACTTACAATCTGAGGGATCAGTGAGTCAGATCCAGAATCAATATTGCTACATGTTATATCGATACACCAACTTTAAATATCCCGGTCAAGCTCATAGCAAGTTGGGTGAGGGCATGGATATCGTTTCAAAAGTTCGAGAGGTGACGACCATAGGAGAGACTGCATTAAATGACAAAATTAATCGCTCATGAGAATTGGCTTGGACGAATACATGGAGCAAATTAAACAATGAAAGTCCATGTAAGGAGCTAGTGTAACCAAGCACTCCAAAAGGCAAGAATCTTCTCCTCAGGTGTCGTGGGTTCAAAGCCCGGTAGCGAAAGTTGGACCTTGGCGTCGTGGTAAGCTTAGTTTCCGTGCATGAGAGAGGTCATTAGCTCGATTCTCCTCCCCGACGTTTCTCAAGGAAACTTTTAGACAATAGCCACACCTACAGACGGAGAACCGATCTGATATGGACTATGCATGGACTATGTAACTGCCTATTGGGAATATATACGGATGATGTGATGGCTGGCCAGCTTCGCTGACTGGGCAAGGTTTAACCTTCCGACCCCTAGTAGCCCAAATGCAAAAAAGTACGAACAAACTCGAATAATTGGACAAAAATTGACGGAGACAACTGAAAATGAGGTTAAGAAATAGATTGAACATGAGTTAAGTACTAATTAAGAGTCCACTAGTGCTATGTTGGATAAAATGGAATGGAATTGCTTTACGAGCCTAGTGTGTATGGAATAGCTTTTGGGACATTTATCGTAGATGTGAAGTGGACAGAAACAATAGGACGGGAGAATATGAAAAACAAACCACGGGATAAACAAAATTCTAACACTCTCAACAAAGTCCCCCGAATAAAAACAAAGCGGCAGATATGCAAAGGATTCAAAACCGTTTGAAAGACCAATAATTATCAATAGGTTAAAGGTCATTTCAAGCTCAAAAGCACTCTGAGGGGTCCTTCGACCTTTTTCAAGACGTTTGATAAGAATGAAGTCCCTCTTTTTTAACTCAATTTTTGAAGGAGACTGTGGCACATTTTCGAAAAAATATACGAAAAGCACAGAAAAGAAGCATTATTTACATTAATGACTATGGTTAAACCAATAAAAACCCAAAACATAGATATTCAATAAATTCAAAACCAAAATAACAAACATCAGATAAAACAACGAGTGAACTAATCTTTCCGTTTCTCTCCCGTAATCTTACATTACTTATCACATGGGCTTCAGGTTTGTATACAAATTGCTACGCGGGATCGTGCTCAAAATGAACTTACTTCATCTCACACGGGAAAATCCATAGCTTTGACGTCGCCAGCCCATGGTTAAAGAGGCCCTCCAGACACTCGATAATATCGTGCAAATTTTCTCCTTGTCTACTTGTCCCCGGAACAGATCCATGATCAATGTCATGAAGGCTTATCTGGAACAATACGGATTGATCAATGGTTGATATAATTTTCTGTTGACACTTGAAGCTACCGGAAGCAAGGTAAGAAGTTTTATTCACCTTAACGGCAATTTCATGATTCATTATTCGGAACCTTTATTCCTACGCATGTGCACTTAAATTTATTCTCCCTGTCAAATTTGAGTGGGCAGGGAAAGTGACGTAAACATAAAAATGGAGACTTTTGACCTTTGAAAGGCGTTCCGTTAAATACATTCCACCTTTTTTTCCAGTGATTGGATTAAATCCTGCCAATGCGAAGTATGTTCCAAAGGTGTATGCTAATGCCAAAGGAGGGCGTTCAATCGTTAACTAACGATATTCAATCATCTATTAACGACTCAGCAGCTTCATCGTTTTTTTGTAATTGGTGTACTAGAGTCACGGGGTTGAGTGTTGCCCAGCCAACGAAAAGAAGAGTCTCCATCTCAAGCAAATACAGTTAGGCAATGCCAAAGTGAGTATAAGACTGGTTCTGGGGAAAGTTTTCATGAAAGAGGTCGAGGAATACAACCGAACTAGGAATATTTCTCAATTAAAAAAGGGACTTCAACTTAGTACTTGGTAAAATCAACGTTCAGGGATTTATCATTTGTGTTTTCAAGAGTACCGGATGAAATATTAGCGAAATGAACTTTTGGATTTAGAGATTAACAATTACCGCCATTATTGCTCTTAGTTGTGTACGTGCGCACAGCGTTGGTTAATGCTCTAATAACATAAACACCCATTTTAAGCAACCCAATTGGAACCGATTGAAGGGCAAAGAAAGCATTGACACATTCATGACGTCAACACTCCCCAACTAAGATCCATTTGCGAGCAAATTGATGTACTACCTCAATGTACAGTAAGTTGGGACTAATATTCTCAAGGTCTTTGACTGCAAAGTAATTACTCAAAGTCTGCTCTTTGCTTTCCCCGTATTGAAAGCAAGCCTGAGAACACTGTTGTGCAGAAGATCCGGGAATCCAATTGAGATCTGGCTCGAGATTCCATCCGTGGAACCTGTGAATGATGAGAAGGATTTGGATCGTGTGAATATTACTCGCTTTTCTCAGCTCTCCCTTGGGGTAACTAGGTTTCGTACAAATTTCTGCTCAAACCGGGGAATAAATGTGGAATGCATTTGGGAATAAGATTATTTTCTTTTTGTCTAAAGGTCTCCTTACTTGTGCCTTTTTCAAGCGGATCTCGTGCTTTCGGAGGACTTGGTAGAAGTTGCTGGGGAACACGAAGACGGAGTCAGCCAAGTTGTGCTCTAATTCGGGATTAGAAA
>NC_081446.1:12356071-12356846 GCF_007210705.1 Tigriopus californicus
GTTCCCAAGCAATTGTGACTGACCATAAACTGATTATCAACAAAAAGTAAAGAAGATTTGATTGCCTCTCCTTCTCTTACCTCATTTTTCCAGAATTTTTCACTTTTCGTCGATCGACCAAAGGCCGCAGATTTGCGTCTCTGTTTGAAGTGGAACCACCCATAAAGCTATAAATGGGCATAGATAAGGAAAGAACCCCTTTACATAGGAGAGTGAAGATAATGAATAGCTAAGCATGGCAACAGATTGCCAAAAGCATTCCTAGGGTTTCTTTGAAACTCATCAGACTTAGGGGAAGGTCGGCCGGCCTCGCTTTGTTCCAATGTTCCAAGTTTACAAACCTATCTTGTCTCCACGGGAGGTGGAAAGGAAAAACTTAGCGTCCAAAGCGAGAAGAGCGACCTCAGTGGTGCACTAAGTTCTTATTTGGAAATGATATTGCCTCGGCATTGGCCTTCATAATGCAGTTGTCTCTTCCCCAGCCTTTGGGGAATATAGAAACCAACCTCAGCAACATGAACTTGCTAGAGTAGCACAAAGCCGTAGAAGACCTTGGAGCATTTATGAAGATGTTGTTGGTGTAAGTTGTTCAAATGTGTACGATAATTCTGGGGAAGAGGAAAACCCACGACAAGCTCTCGAACACGCAACCAGCCAATAACGTTATTTTTGATTCATTGGCCAACCAAGACAAGCCAGGGCTCTTGGAACGATATTTTGGGATTGTCACTAGAAACTTTTGACTCTGGTATAAAGTCCCAAGGGAGGGGTCTAG
>NC_081446.1:12356880-12357120 GCF_007210705.1 Tigriopus californicus
ACTTGTCATATCTGCACTTTGGCTACAGCTTCGTCAAGAACTATCCTATCTTGTTTTGAAGTGAAGGTTGCAAGTTCAATTCCATAGGTAACTCAGTATCATACGTTTGATGGAATACAGGGTTGTTACTACCTTGGCATGTTCTTAGTAAGCCTCTTCCTGTGATTGAATATGCATTGACTAATGGCTTCCACAAGGCACAGGCTAAGGCCTCTCGTCTCAGGTGAGCACAAGGCTGAT
>NC_081446.1:12357156-12399642 GCF_007210705.1 Tigriopus californicus
TATATGCCACGTTTTGATTAGTCCAGCCAAACATGAGGCTCATTTTAGAAGAAGCTCAGGAAACCAAACGTTTGCAATCACTCTCAGGTTCCGTCTATCCCTAAAAGACAGGCAGCTCTCCACTAAGATCCAAGTGCATGAATTACTGGATTATAGTCCCCGCAATTGGTTCACTAAGCCCTCTCTGGCTTGCAAGGCCTGTGCCACATTTGGTGAGTGAGAAGGACCTGTTCCATTAAATTTGGGATCTGCTCTAATGTCGTGCATGGATCGTGGCTTTCGTGGCGCCCACACACACACACATAACCCCAATACGCGCTCCTCCAACCATGCATTTTTACCACCAAAATAGTCATGGGTCCTGAAGTTCGTCAATAATGGTGGGAGTTGCTTCGACCTTCGGAATCGGGAGAAAGCTTCAAATACACTTTCAGACAGAGATATGTCAGTCTGTCATGTGGGTGGCCTTCCAGACTGACAGTGGCCTTGCCTTCTTACGTAGCATAAAACAGCACCTGACTCGTCGAGAAATAAGACCGCGTTCTTATTCCCGCATGATGTGGAACCTCTGGCAAACATCTGTAACGGAATGCCATTGCTCCTCGTTTTCGTTGTAAGACGATACAGAAGGGGTCGTTGTGGATAGATTGTGAGCATACATGGTGAAGAACAGAGGCGTGAACCATATCCGGATTTGAAAGCTTATAAAGCTAGACTCTTGAGCTATTGACTTCAATACAAATATCAGAGCCGTTGTCAGGGCCTTTTGTGTTCGTTCCACATTTTACGTAAAGCCCCTTTAGACAAGCTTATCGAATAATGACTGCCAAAGCATGTACCTGTTTGCAATTGAAATATTGCGAACATGGAGGGAAAGATGAAAGAGAACTTTCGCATCCTTTGAAGTTGGAGCGAGAAGAAATGGCATCGTTGCCAACAAAGGGGAACAACTCGTTCGAACGTTTAATGCAGCTTTCATGATCACAAACTGAACAACAGACTCTGACATCGAGATCGAAGTTAGCCGGGTCGATTGCTCAAAACGAACAAATCCTAAAAACACGTTGAAGACTGAGGAAACAAAAAGTCCCCTTAAGTACGTAGAACAGCTTCATGACAGAAGAACCACGTTGTATACTTTAGAGCTTCTTAAGATATAAATGATAAAACAAACGCAGGTTACCAGCGTCATCAAGTTAGAATAGGACAGGCTCTTTTCGCTACAATCAGCAGAAAGATGGATGATGATTAGACCTAAATGATTATGGGGTCGCCATTAATTCCACATGGCCTGACCACGCAACAAACACAGATAAACCAATGAATGAACTGCGTACTTCATGACATCTTTTTTGCCCCCCATTAACAAAGTTTTGTTCGCCTCGAGTTTTGTTCCACCGTAACATTTGATCCAAAAAAGCCCATAGGAAAGCAAACTCCAAGGGCATTCTTCTTTTTAAAGAATCACACCCGTTCATCTTTTGTTATCTAAAGCTGACTCATCAAGAAGAAGGGAAGAGTTGGACAAGTCCAAAAAAGTGGTGTGGTGTGGTGGGTGACGCCTCTTGCTTGACCATCTAAAAACGCCTCTAGCAATGCAATCGGTCTTGTACGAAGGCACACAATACCCACTAAAGGGGCTAAAAATGGGCCACAATACAAACTTGCTCTAACATGAGGTAAGAGCACTCTCCATACGTACATAGAACCACGTTTGTTTATGTATTGATATGGGTGGTATAATGAATATAATTGTAATGGCCAGATGGGGTCATATTCACTCTGAAGTCAATGACCAGGTTGTAGGTTGTACATTGAGTGCTTTCAGTTAACATGATTCTTGTGAAAAATAGATTAAAAGGTCTAGACTGGTCGGACAAGTCAAATTCGTAGGTGGACGAAACATGATAGATTAGTTTCACCCTAAACAACTGCAACAATTACGGTGCACTCTTTCATCTTAGCAGCATTGAGTATTAAATTGCCACAAGCGGGTAGAAGGAGCCAACGAAAAAAACACCTTATGAGCATTACGGTGTAACTCATATGGAAAATGAAACAAATTGCATCCTTACTCAGAAAGGAATTTTACCTTGCCTACACGTGTAAATGTTGTATTGATGTCGCAACCAAGTCCAAATCTAATTGTGTTTGATGCTTCCCTCGGCATGAAACGTTTGACCATTACATTTATGTTTGTACTCTTAACAACCAAATCCTTTTCTAATTAGTTTTCGTGTGGACAACATCTTTCAATGCGAATAAAAAGGCATGTGATAAAAGGTCAAATGCCTTTTTTTCGTTTTTGGTCTTAGACTGGTTAAATGAAGCATTGATGTTCAAGCATGTTTTAGATTCGATCTTGAACAGAAATAAAATAGTTTTGATTAAAAAGTCAAGATATGTCAGATGAGCTTACAAAAGATAGGTTTTGCTAGAAACAGTCAGTTTGAGTAGGGTTCAGGCATTAAAGGGCAATTCAAAGACTAAAAAAAAATCTCTCCACCGTGTTATACAATCATACAAAGCCCTTCTGAGTTTAGTCTTGTTTAAGCCACTCTGATTTACCTCGCCTTTTATGTACAGGCATACTAATCAACGCACGTTCTTTCATTTGCCTTGCTATATAGTCATGACACTGATACAATGTCTCAACTTAGCTATGGTAGGTTTTAACCTATATTTGGTTTCCTGACTCTTGCATGGAGGCTTTTATGAGAGGTAGTCTTGGTCTTGAGCTTTTCTGCCAAAACACATGGATATGAGATCTCTAGTGTGTGGATATTCTAGCAATGAAAACAAGACGATATGCTCCGATAGGACAAAAGATGTATTTGAACAATGGACACAGAGTACATAAAGTGAAACAGACATGGAGGAAATTATACATGAGACAGAACCTTTTTTGGGAAAAATAATGCATCATATCAAAGGCCAGAAACAGATGAAAACTGACGTCAAGTCTTTTTATGCCCGTTGCACATCACGATCGAGTTCCATTCTACAATTGCTGTGCTGCATTTATATTAGTTGCTAAATATAAGCTGGTGTTTTAATTACAGTGTAAAGGACCACATTTAGCCTTAAGCCGTTCAATGAGGGCCACGCAGAAGGGACAACGTGTTTGATTTCAGGGAAAGTGGCTACTTCAGTTCATCCATCCTCAAATTTATTTAAGGGGAGTCTGGCAATTCAAGGTGATTTGAAACACATTATAGTACTCGTAAATCGAGCAGGACTCATTACTTGAAGAGGCTTCGAAAAACAGGAAAGAGGACTTTGAATTTCAAACCAGGGTCACAACCTGTATTTTATATCCATTTTTCCGTTTACAACTTACTTTTCAGATTCGTGGAGAAGTACACAGGGACGAATGGACACGTGTTTAGCAACTCCCCAACGTGTTTTGAGACCATTTTTTTTCAGCCAGATACCTTTGCTCAATGCACATGTGCAATTTGTAAAAGGATTTTAAAATATAAAACACAGAGGATATAATAGCGCTGCAACACGAAGAATGACTTCAAAGTCGAATCTAAAATTCGGACCGAGGGCTGAAATGAGGAAATCGTGTTCCAACATCAAAGAGATTCTTCTGGTTCTCGCTCCAAAGCCCATCCAGACTCGCTGCAAGGAACTCGCATTTCTAGTCTGATATTGACGGGATCCATTCCTAAAGGATCTCTAAACAATGAGAGAAGATGCACTGACAATCTTATTTGGAGTCATTTTTGTGCCGTTATCGGTCGATGCGGGTGCCCGGATGAATTTGAGTCGAGGGCTTGGAGACTTTCCCCGCATCCGTCACGGTTAAATTGGTGGACGAGGTGCAACCCACAAAAACATGCCTGAGACACCATTCGATGACTTGTCATCGGCTGGAAATGAAAGATAGAAAAATATATGTGAAAGGGGCTGGGAATCTTTCGATTCCCATCGGGTAGAGAAAGAGGCTTGACAGGAAAAGACATGAAAACGGAAGAAGGAAAGTCACATTTGCTAGGATCAAGAAGAGTAGGCCTATTTATTATGCCGAGGAATGGAAATTTTTACTTTACCACGATCTAACAGAGGCCTCGAGTCCGATTCACGCAATAGTTACTGATTCTTATCATTGGCCTGCTCTGAAAGAAGAGAGGTCTGTTGAAAAGTCTGGAGAGAAGATAGTAGTCAATGTGTGCCTTTGGCTGTATGTACAATGGTACACTGTCAAGACCAAGCGAGTGCTTTTTAGAGGGAATTGTTGAGCCAAACTTTATGCTGCAAGCGTCCGTATTTGCATTCAAATGATTCGCCCACCATTGAGAGCTAAAATTGGACCCATTTAGTACACAGGGTTGGGATCCACCTATTTTGTGGACCTTTTTAGACGTTGCAATCAATCCATCGGTCTCTCTCATTCAATTGTGCAAGTATTGTCAAACACATGCTATTTCTACTTCAAATCCACGTAGCCTTTGTAATTAGAAAAGAAATCAGTTTACCTTTTTTCTATGAAAAATACCTACTTTGGACGCGATCCTGGCAATTTTATGAACTTGGAAGACGTACAATATATTGGCAAATATTGCTTGTGTTTTCATACAATGATTTAAGGCTAAGGGATTTTTGGGATTGACATCGTACATGCGTAGGAGCGCCTTACCCTGTAGAACTCATGTGACGCGACTTTTTGTCTTTTTTTGTGGCCAGTGAGTTGGAACTGTCTAAATCATTGAAAGTTTTTACGACAAGGAATAAAAATTCAGAACTAGAACAAGTTTTACAATCAGAGACCCGATGTGCAATTTCGAATTTTGCTTGTAACTTCATTTCTTTCAGCACTCGCATCAAGAAGCAGTTATTTCTACAAGGCTTAATAATGTAATAGATGTTGACCGAGAAATTGATTGTGAAACGGTTTATTTCATTGCATTACATTGGTCTTCTGACTTCTTCTAATCATGAATGGTGTCTAGCACAAGTCAACTCCCTCTAATTTTACGAAATCACGTCATCCAATCAGAATTCTGAAGAAAGGTGTCTGATCGAATAAGGTTCAATATGAACAAGAATTTGCTAAAAATTATCCAAGTTATCCTGGAAAACCAGATAATTTCTGGATCGTTTCACCCCATCGAAAAGCACCAACAACAGGGCATGGTGACAAATTGTATTGATCATAGTAATGTGACAGGCCTTGCCCACTTCAGCGCATTTTTGTGTTTTTTCTTTTCCCTTTTTTAAGTGCATTATTATGAAATACAGAACCGTTCGCTCTAAATTAAAACCTTTTTGCTGAAAGCACGTGGGTCGAGTGTTAAATGGTTGACACATGAAAATTTACCCTTAAAACCGACTCCCAAAAATTTCAAACCGGTTTCTTCTGTTTTTCGAAAGCCAAAGTTGACACACAAATGTCGCAGAGAAAAAGAAAATGAGAATTCTGCACAAAGGATATTTTTGTTGAACGTATTTTTGATTTCTTATTTACATTTTCAACCAACATTTTAATATTTTTATTTTATAGTTTATGTACGTGTTCTAAATTAACTTTGAGATCCATACATATCACCTTACTAGGGTTAAAAATGTTGGGCTTCGTTTCTTCCATTTTTTTGAGAACCATTGTTTGAACTATAAAGTCTTCAAAGGGTTTCTTTTCTATTTACGAGTATGTTCCATACAGAACAATGGACGCCATGTCAGAGCAGCAAAATATTTCAAAGCACTCTACCCAATTGTTCTGTTACCAATTTGAGCTAAAAGCATTAGCCAATTTCGTGCACATTATTGCGCTGAGAAAAGGGTTCTCATGTCGCTGAAATTTCGTTATCCACTTTGAAAGTTCTTCCGGTCAATCCCTAGTAAATACTCGATTCTGTTTAACGTTTAAAATCATAAAACGGAATGCTTCCAACCTACTATCATATCGAGGGTAAAAATCAAGCTGAAACCATATTTGTGCACAGACCTGAGCGATTGATTAAAAATGCTCGGTATTTTTTCCTGGGAAAGCAGAGATTTAGGGCAATAGAGATTATCAACACTTCACACAGACCATTTTGAGATGTCAAGAACTCTTTCTCCCTTGAAAAACTGCTGACAAAAAGTCAGAGCTCTCTTCTTCCCCGTAAACCTGATTTGGCAACTTTCAGATCTCCAACCGGATGCTCCTTCTCCACTTCTTGTATAGCTTCCTAGGAATCCTCAATTGCTTTTTAACCGTATTTTACCCCGGATACCAATTTTGATTAAAAAAATGTTCATTTCTTCTGCTCAAAAAGTATGTATTTTACATTCCGATGTCTTAGTGCTTAGTGCTTGTACCTGCCAATTAGGGATGCAAAGAGTCTTTGAGAAGACTCATAGGATTTCGTAGAAAAAATAGATTTTTATATTTAAACCGTGAAAATACCTGTGGACTGGATTTTCAAAACAATTGAATTCGATAGCCTTAAAGACCATTGCCTCGATTGGCCACTAGGTACAATCTACAATCTTGATCGCTTTCCTACTCCTCTCCATCGACCTTGAAGTGTATTCTGAAGCATCGTTAATCAATACCTACTCTCGAGATGGTAATCCTAGGTTCTTTAGGACAGCTCCCCTTCTTAGCTTACCGTGACTGTTGGATTCGCTTTTGCTGGTCTCACTTTTGGAAGTGCTGCTGGGGGCTCGCTTGAAGAACCAAATGTGCGAATTGGAACTGCTCTTCCTTGACCAAATGGAAACCCGAGGACTCTTCTGATGTTCGTCGTCCTCCACCAAGATGGTGGGCATATCATACATCAGGAATGGCCATCGCAGATTCTGATCCAATTCCTCAGACTGCTCTTTACTATTTGGGACGACAGATTCGTCTTTGATGATCCCATCTTCTCGGATGGGTTTCGTGTCGACCGGAGCCTGCGAATCCGGATTGTCGGCTTTGGAAACGTTTTGGTGAGCTTTGGGAGGTGACGGGGCTTGAACGACGACCATTTCGTAGTTGGTGGCAGATCTGGTCTGGACATCGGTTCGTGGTCCAATGGTAAGGAATCTCTGAAAACGAGATTTTACTTTTGAGGGTTGGCAATATGACAGGTTGACAGTTCGTTGGACCATTGCGAAGTAGAAAAACAGAGGGAGACGAGGGTTTTTGTCTTTTAGTATTTCTCAAGGGGAGACTCATCCATTATGAAGGAGCCTTTATTTTGGACAGAAATCGGCAGAAGGCCAAGTTATCGGAAACGAAATCTTGCCAAATTCAAGTTTGAAAATAATGGCAGAGAGGCAATAAACTCGCTAGAAGTGCTCTAGGGAGTTTCCGGTTGGGTTGTTCATCTTCATTAATATTTGATTAACGGAGAAACTTTGCAGACATCAGAAAAATACTTTTTCTTCTTCCATAAAGATCCACTTCGATCCATAGAGAATTGCTTCTTCAAAATTTCGTTTCCAAACCTCAAAACGTAGGCAAGATTGTGAAGCTGTTTCCGTCGCATTTCTATTGGCTTGTCTCATTAAAAAGTTTTGCCATCGGTGGCAATTTGCTGACAATTTTGTCTGACATTTTGCACTCACCTTAAGAATAGCTTCGCGAAACTTTCCGCCCTTAATGATGTAGATAAAGAAGTTGATGGAGGAATTCAGCGCCAAAAAGCAGTGACTCATGTCAATGATGAACTCAATGGTCCACGTGCCTTTGCAAGCCCGGGTTCGAATGCGGTTTTGTGTACAAGTGCATACTTCATAAATGTCCGGAATGATCTTGAAACTCTGGCAGAAGATGAATATGCACACGATGGCCAACAAGATGACCGCCAAATCGATCTCATCCTGATGAACCGCTCCTGATGCTGGAAAATATACATAATGTTTTTGATCATATGTGTTTTTATGGAGAGAAAGGGGTGGAAAAGGATTGCTAAAGTCGCACTAATGTTGTGAAAGAAACAAGTGCAATTCTGGATCAAGATTTCTTCCTATATTGTTTATTTTTCAAATTTGATTGTCAGGTGAATGCGATTTTTTCTGACCAATAATTATCAATTTGTTAAATGAATCACCAGTACCTTAAACATATTTTTTGAAAATCCATCCTTGTAAATATGATTTAAAAAACAAGCAGAACAGATTGTTGTGTCAGGGTATATAGAAGAAGAGCATTGTGACGTGGCGTAGAAGGGCGCTTATTTAGGTCTATCAAGAGCCCTCGTCAACTGTTTCCAACAAGCAGCTTCTCAATTTTTCCCAATTCATCTTAAAGCTTGGCCCAATATTAAAAGGCACCTTCGAATTTTTGCTCTGACTCTTGAATATCAGAAAATAATATTTCTCAATATGCCTCTCAATGAGGTTTCTCAAATTGAACGGAGAAATAGAAAAGATGAGATTAAATCATAGATCATGTTCAACTTTTAAAAAGCAGCCTTACAAATGCTTTGTAAACGTAGTCATCGGGTGTGGATTATTTGATGTGAAAAGTCTCAGGATGAACATTGTAGATCTATGTGATTACAATCATTGGACAACGTGGAAGAACTTAAACTAAATTAANTTGATCAGAATTCTAGATCAACTTTTTGGAGCCAACGAACTACATCTGTCAACTCTAATTCGTTGGTGGATCAGATATTACTTGAATTAAAAGTTAGATAAGAATTGTAATTTGCCATCAGAAACAAGTTCACCAAAAACAATCTGCCAAATGTTTAAGATGAGATGGTTCTCAAGAAGTGGAAAATCGTACTCAAGAATTATCAGGATCAGAAAATTCCAGGAAACGTGGCAAGACATTTCTCGTCAACTGTTTCCAACAAGCAGCTTCTCAATTTTTCCCAATTCATCTTAAAGCTTGGCCCAATATTAAAAGGCACCTTCGAATTTTTGCTCTGACTCTTGAATATCAGAAAATAATATTTCTCAATATGCCTCTCAATGAGGTTTCTCAAATTGAACGGAGAAATAGAAAAGATGAGATTAAATCATAGATCATGTTCAACTTTTAAAAAGCAGCCTTACAAATGCTTTGTAAACGTAGTCATCGGGTGTGGATTATTTGATGTGAAAAGTCTCAGGATGAACATTGTAGATCTATGTGATTACAATCATTGGACAACGTGGAAGAACTTAAACTAAATTAAAAACTGAATATCGACTCATATCACATCGAAAGCATTGAAGAGATTTTGAATTGAGACCATGAACGTACAACGCCTTTTGGCTGGCCAAAACGTTTTATTGTTTTCTACAATGAAATCGGAAACACAATCACTGAAGTACAGAGTAGAAGAAGGCTTGAAGGTGTCAGAATCCTATCTTACTATAAGAGCCTTTTTTCTTGGATACCTCATTCTGCTTTTCCTCACACTCGATGTCACAAGACGAATTTTGTTTGCTGTGGTTTTGATTTGTAATTAGTAATCACAAAGCTTTTTTTTGGTTTCTGTATCACTTTTAATTGTTTTTCGAACTCTGGCATATCTGGAGGTTTTACATGTAAATAGTGCTCTGTAATATAAATGTTATAGTGTACTACATAAAAAGAGTATTTCTTGTAAGAACAAAACTATAAAGGCAGTATAGAGATTGGGGGAAAAAGGAGGAAAGTGGAAGAAGTCAGATCTTTATTTCCACTCGGACCGAGTTCCACCAAATTGCTAAACAAATACTTATCTTTATTCAAAGGCACATACAGAGTGCATGGCATGCGGCGTTACACTTTCAATAAGAATAGAACTACTGATCCAGCTTATATAATACCCAACCAATTGCATGAAATTTGGGATTTGGATAGAATGGGAGGCACGTCATATTATCTATCCACTTAAACTTCCATTGGCGTTTTAATCATTTTGTAAGACGAGGTCGCAATCGGGCCAACAACTTCAAAGTTTTTGAAAGTCTAACACTGCATGCCTCGCACCCTGTAGGTAGATCTAGCGAGATAAGAAGTGCGGCAATTCAGGAACCGTTAGTTTTTATTTTGTGATTTTGAACTATTCACATCATCTTTTCAACTCCTAAAACTTTTCGCTTTCAATCGTTACGAACGTCTTGAAGTTCAGAGCTTTTGCTCCATCAGTAAGTTAAATTCTTACAATCTTCTGGTATTTAAGGAATTTCCCTTTGGTGGAAAGTGATCTAATAATAATAGAGAGGTCAAGTTTAGAAATAACTTCTGGAGCCTTGATTTTCATCTGGCATTTTCCGGTTCATGGTTTCTTTTTCCATTCAAAAGTTTTAATTCGCAAGTCTTTACATCTTAAGAATACCTTAATATATAGAAATCCAACAATTTTTCGGCCATCAAACAAGCCTAAAGGAACGTGGGAAAATATTTAGCTTGTATGATTCAAAATCAATTTTCTTGCAACTAGTATATTCTTGACAAAGGCATCTTCACCATGTTCCTTATAATAAATTTATGTTCAGCATTAGACTCTAAATTGAGACAACCCTGTAACTGTCAAGTTTTACATGGGTCAGGAAGGCACTAACATTTTAGTATTTTCCCTTCGTCTCTTGGGAGATTCACCAATGATTAAAAACCCTATCCGACAGTCACGCGTTGTGCAATCTGAGGTTTTGGTAATTCAAAAGAAAAAATCTATGGCAAAATTGCTGTTTTGAAAAGTCGAGGGGCTTAAGTCACTTTTCCAACTTGGGACAGTGTTGCTAGGCCAAAGTGTGCTTATCTTTGTCTCTAAAAAGCCCCTTCAAAATCAAATGAAGAATAATCTCGTCAGGTAAGAACGACGGTACATTCATTTGCTTGTTTTCAACGATGGAAAAAAAATGTATAACGTTATACCATAAGGTACCTCAAGAGCAAAGTCATTTTGAGAGAGTAAGAAAGAGCACGGATATCTTGAAGTTATTTGTATTATATAGAACCATTTAGAAAGACATTTCTCCAAATTGAAGTCAACAATAGGGAAAGAGTTGGCTTAATGTGTTCTTGAATGAAATATCAATATAGTGCAACAGGTAGTGAATCAACTCAGATAAAGATGAAACCCACTGAAGTGCCAAGACATTGCATACTTCCAATCATTGAATGAAAGTATTTTGATATTAACGCTTCTCATGAGTTTCTAACCACTTTTAAGGTACACTCAAGACTTTAGTCAACATTTTCCTGGTTGATGATCCTCGTTATTTCGGGCTTAAGCACTGAATTGTCCACTTCTAGGACCAATCATGACATCATATCAAAGTCTTACCGGGTTCGATTCCAACTTCAGATCTCATCTTGACCAATTGCTTCACTCTTCTGAATATGAGAATATTCAAGCCAATCATGATGACATAAGGAATCATCTCCACCAACAGGAATTTAGCCCAGAATATGTACAAAAGCGAGTAGTACGGATTTCGTCGCAAATCGGTGGTCACAACCCCGTAATCGCCGGATTTGGTCTCGTATAAACTGAGTTCGAAGAAGCGAGGGATGTTGTAGACAATGGCAAAGAGAAGGGATATGGTCAACAGGTAGCGCTTGATTTTGAACTGGCTCAACGGATGGCACACTGAATAGTAACGCTCTATGGTGACACTGAGGGTCAAGGAGATGGATCCCACACGACTCACATGAGCCAAACCATAACTGGAACGGAGAAAACGTGTTCTTGTGATGGCATATTTTTCGAACACACCAAGTGGTTTTTCAATTAGATGTCTAGAGGCAATGTCAAAAAGATAACTCAACAAGGATTATTGCTCTGTTTCCGTTGAAAGGCATACATATTTATGTGATCAAGGCCACATTGTGGAGTTTGGCTCAAAAAAGCTTGGTTCTACCCGTTAGTAATGACTACCAATCTCGTGCATCTCCATCCACAGATCAATGCCCATGAATTCGACCGCCAGGGGATTAAATGCTTTATTAATAATCTTTATTGCGACTCTTGTTGTTCCCATTCCAGATGTAAAACAATTTTTCAGTCAAATAGCATGCATATCAATCATTTGAGTTCAGGACATTATGGCTGTCCGCAATCATTCCAGATATCTCAGCCATCGTAAAATGTGTTCGGATTATTCAAACATTGCTAACACTCTCGTTGACCCCAAGAGTCATTGTGAATGAATATTTCGCGTTGTTATCAAAACTCTAAGTCGCTAAAACATTGAAAGCAAAAGTATAGGAGGAAGCATGCAAAAAAACTTTTTCTCTCACCATGTCTGCACATAATTTTGGTATCGTTATGGTGTTGAAATTGCTTGCTAAACGGGTTCTAAATATATCTACTGTACAGTACGGCACGTTAACCTCACATTCCGTTCCTTCAGACAATATCTTATCTTGACCTCCTGAAAAGTCAATAATAATGGCGGACGAAGTTATTTAAATAAAAAATGATAACTTCATGGACACAGCACCAATTGGATTGCCGTACTTAGTTCATCCCACATCGGAGACCTAGAGACAGCCAATTACACAATGGAGCACCAGGCCTTAACGAAAGAAAAGTTTGTCGAGATTCTTCAGAAGCATGAATCTACCCAGGACGTGAAGCTCATCAAGATCAATTTGAAATCTGGGGCTGAAAAGGGCCAGAATTACTCTGGCTTAGTTGTAGCTTGCCATTTAGAAGCCGAAATCAAAGGCCAATCGAAGACCTACAATTGGATGGCCAAAGTGCCCTTGGATGATCCGAACCGATTTGATATGGTTCGTGGTACCTTTCTTGACAAGAACGAGGTCATTTTCTATGACGAACTCGTTCCGGCCTTGAAGGCCTTTCTGGTTCGCAAAGGCTCCGACATCAAACTAGACTTCTGTCCCTGTGTCTACACTGACTTCAAGGAAGACATTCCAAGGGAACAATGTTCTCTTGAATCCCTGATCATTATGGAACATCTGGCTCAATTCGGTTACACAGAACCCATCGACAAGAAATCAGGCCTTGATCTGGCCCACGTGAAATTGGCCATTAAGTCCTTGGCCAATTTCCATGCCACATCGTATGCTTTTTTCAAGAACAAGTATGGAAGTGTGGAAAACATGATTGAAAAGGAACCTATTTTGGCCAGGGATTATTTCGTGGCCCAGCCTACAGACACTTTTGGAAGCCTGATGGATCAGTTCAACCAAGGAATGCTGGTCAGTTCCCTATCCTCTTTGTCCAACTCAGACGCTAATGGAGACAAATATGTGGAATCTTACTTGAGATTTGCAAAAGAAAAGATGGAGCCCCTCAAGTTGCGAGCTCAACTAACCGGACCGGACGTATGCAAATTCAACGTCCTCTGTCATGGCGACCCTTGGTTTAACAACATGCTTTTCAAGTAAGATGTCAAGGTCAATGTTGATTTGTCAGGGATATTTAAAATCAACTATTTCTCTCAAGGTACGAAGATGGTCCCCATGGGACTAAACCTGTCGATATTTGTTGGGTGGATTTGGCCCTAACCAAGTGGGCCTCGCCGACCACAGATATATCATATTTTATGTATATGTCAACCACGTCTGAGCTACGGAAAGCCCATATGAATGAAATCTTGGAACTGTATCATCAAACACTTACAAGTGCACTCAATTCAGTGGGAGAAGATCCAAACTTGATCAGTCTAAGGTGAGCAACTGTTTCTTTGTTGGTTTAAAACAATAAGGGTGGTTTTACCAATACATTTCCTTCCATTTTTGTCGAATAGTGAGTTGAAGGCGGATTACAAAAAGTGTTCCTTTTATGGTTTTATGATGTCCTTCATGTTCTTGCCGATGCTTTTGGCCCGGAAAGAGGATGTTTTGGGTGCAGATGAATTCACTGGAGATTTTAAGGACCCTAATGTCGTGGCAGACATGTTCAAGATGGTAAAGGAGCGAATCAAGATCATGATGGAAAATGAACCTAAGATTGGACATCGCATTTCCACTGGGTTTTTGGAAATGGTGGAGAGCGGATATTTTACGCTGTAAAAATATGTTGTTTCACCTCTCTGAATACATTAAACGGAGATGAGGTATTATATGAAATTTTCGAAAGTGTTGAAATTTGACACAACAAAAAACCTAATGTTGGCAAACAACCAGAATTCCTAGCTTCGTTATCTTCTTTTTTAGATAAAATTGATCACTTTCAATTTTATTTGCGTTGAGAATGACATCTCAAAACCTCCTTAGAATGTGATATGCAATAAGATGACTGATTAGAAAATAATTTGGCATTTATACTTTTCATAGTCTTGACGACACTGAGGAAGGTCTCTTTCTGTGTTCTGTGCAATATTGATTTAAAGAAGAAAGCCACAGAGAGAACAACAGATACCAAATTGGAGAAAAATGTAGATTTTTTGTATGATTTTCCTTTTCACGGTAAGGAGTAAGTGATAATAAAGTTCTGCAGCAAGATCTAGCTTCCAATACCTTAGAATAGTAGTGTAACCCAAACAGGGCAAAAATATTGAAAAGCAAGAATTCCTTGAATTGCTTTTGTTTTCGCTACATTTTTTAATTTTTTTTGCGGGTTTCAAACTGATTCTTGGAATGATTTGCCAAAAGGTCATGCTCAACAAAAAAGTTCTCCAATATAATAATGACTTTGAGTTTGCCGCTCTAAAACATCACTGAACGTAAGGTTGGTCAGGTATAGATTGCAAAAATCAATCACAATCTCGCTTAAAACTTACAATGGTTAATGTAAATCGTAGAGCCGTAGGAGTACTACTGGCAACAGTTTAAACAGGACAGGGCCTCCGTTCAAGACAAAACTGGGCTTAAGATTTTTCAAGATCTTGATATCCATCGAATTCACTCGATGTCGAATGGTACAGCTAATGGCTCTTCTATCGCTCAATGTGTGTTCAATTCTTGGGTTGTGACAAAGGCATTTAAATATGTAGATAATTATATATTGCTAGTGTCTTCTTTGGACGCTGTATAGTTGCCGGAGTTGGAACCGATCCGAATAATTTCAATAACTCTTATTAGCAATTTTTTGCGTGAAACTGCTCTGCGCTCTTTCAATTCTATTTAGGCATGCTGCATTTTTTTTAACCCAATTGGGGATGCGTACCAACCGAAAGCATAATGCATAAAAATCCAAAGTCTGAGACGTCACTCAGTACTCGATTGGCAATATCTTAAATTGCCATATCTCAAAAAAAAAATTATAACAAATCTTTTCGTTATTCATATTTTGTTTAGTGTCATTGCATATTGTCACTTTCTCGTTTCATTTGAAAATTATAATATTCAAGAAAAGCATGCAATCAATTAGGAACGAAGTCGGGGTTTGCTACACAAATTGGTAATCGAATCAGTTGGGTGATGAAAGAATGAAACTTAATCAACTTCCTGAAGTACATGGGGAGGACATCTGGGGAAGAGATACGTTATCTTGGTTTCAAATTCTTTCCTGATTTTTGACCCAATAAGGCAAATTTAGTTCCCAAAAAACATTCAAGGCCAAACAATATCACCAAGATCCAAAAAACTTCAGTCGGAAACACAATGGTACACAAAGCTTTAACCAAGGACAAGTTTCTCAAAATCATCCAGAAACATGAATCTACCCAGGACGTGAAGCTCATCAAGATGGATTTGAAATCTGGGGCTGAAAAGGGCCAGAATTACTCTGGCCTGGTGGTGGCTTGCCATTTAGAGGCCGAAGTCAAAGGCCAATCCAAGACGTACAATTGGATGGCCAAGGTTCCCATTGACGATCCAAGTAGATTTGATTGGCTTCGAGGTTTTTTATGCGCAAAAAGAGAGTTCATGTTCTATGACAACCTTTCCCCAGCATTGAAAGATTTCATCGCCCGTCAAGGCGCCAATATCCAGTTGGACTTTTGTCCCTTCATTTATGGAGACTACAAAGAGGAAGCTACCAAAGAAGAATGTGCGTTTGGTTCCATGATCATAATGGAGCATCTGGGTCATATGGGTTACAAGGAACCAGTCAATAAGAAATTGGGGCTTGATCTGGCCCATTTAAAACTAGTGATGAAATCATTGGCTAATTTCCATGCAGCCACCCATGCCTTCTATAAGAGCAAACATGGTAGCCTTGATAACATGGTGGAAAAGGAGCCTGTTCAAGCCAGAGATTACTTCATGGCAAATCCAAAAGAGAGCCTGTCTGAGCAAATGAGCATGTTCAATGATGGGTTGGTTGATGGCTTTCTAACTGTATTAGCGAACTCTGATCCCAATGGCGAGAAATTTGTCCAATCCTATCAGCGTTATTCCAAAGACAAGATGGATCCCATCAAACTAAGGGATCAATTATCCAGACCTGATGCTTGTCGATTCAACGTCCTCTGTCATGGCGACCCTTGGTTTAACAACATGCTTTTCAAGTAAGACAATTTCTCAAGCTTTTATACTGCCGCAGACACGCTTTGGGCTTGAACCATTTTAGGTATGAGGATGGAATTCCAACCAGCATGTGTTGGGTTGACTTTGAATTAACCAAATGGGCCTCACCCACCATTGACATTGCCTCCGTTTTGTACTTGTCAGCTACGCCCGAGATTCGAAAGGCGCATGAAAATGAAATTTTAGAGTTCTACCACCAATCACTCATTGATGCTCTGAAAGAGTTGGGAGATGACCCATCTGTTATAAGCTTAAGGTGGAATTACAAACAGTTTATCATTCTCTTCAAACTATCAAAATTATCTTGAGAAACTCATAATTTATGTTTCTTTTTCAATAGTGAATTGAAATCCGATTACAAGAAATGCTCCTTCTTCGGCTTTATGATGTCCTTGTGGTTTCTTCCTTGGATGTTGGCCAAGCCAGAAGATGCTATGGGTTCGGATGAATTCACAGGCGATTTCTCTGATCCCAAGGTTGTCGAGGCCTTCAATAAGAGGAATCGGGAGCGAACGAAGATTATGATGAAGAACGAACCTCGTATTGGATACTCCATTGCCAGTGGGTTTTTGGAAATGGTTGACAACGGATACTTTACTCTTTAAGGATACAGATGACACAATTATTTTTAAAACATTCTTGAGAAAAAACACACTTACTAGATTGCACTTTCTAAAGTTTATGAGTTCTATTTCTCAACTGAGCATTTTCACACTTTTCTTACAAATCATATTAAATTTAGTTCAATTAAGCCCCTCCTTTAAAAAAATGAATCTTGTCGTGTCAAATTCTTCGAGATTTTGGAGTGCTGTAACTTTCTCTTTACTCAACTTGTATGAAAATGGGTTTTGGTAAAAATGTCCAATAATCATCTTTGAGCGTCCTTACCAAGAGACAAAATCTTTAAGACTGAGCCTTATTTCATATTTTAAAAGTTCCATTTTATTCCTCCTGTGAACTAGTGCTCTGCGAACATTAAGCTGATCGTTGTTACGTCAGAAGTACGCACCCCTAAATCGAATTTACACGGAGGGTTATATCTGCACGTCTGTTTTATTCAAGATCAAGATTGGCCATCTCATAAAGAGAGAGATAGGGAGAGAAATAAATAAGAGAGCACGACTGTTGCGTATACTTATGTATATATGTATGAAGAAAAAGTACACGCCAATCGTGCATGAATGTCTACTTTTTTTAGAAACTTTCTCATTTTTTAATTGGATATCTTGTACGTTTGGAACTTCCAATGTCTCTGGCAAGTCAATTTAAAAGGATGCCCATGTTGTGGTTAGTAAACATCAACGGACCCAAGTCAATCTGAAAATTATCTTGGCTACCCCATACATCCCATTTGAGAGCATGACAACTTTTACGAATTGGTCGACACCTTCTGTAGAACATGGTGATGTGACAGATTACAAGGTGTCGCTTTGATATATTGAATCAGATCATGGTCATTTTCCATTGGGTTTTTGTGACCGGAAACGTCAAAGTTTCATCAGTTTGCGGAATTCTTGCACGTTGGTGTTACGAAATCTTGCTCTCGGATTCGTCCACCAAATCCAAATCTCTCCGTATCACCTGAATCCTGGCTTCTTCCGACCCACTGTCATTCCATAAAGACCTACCAGGGGATGATGTCGAAGGACCTTTAGACCTTTCCGATGAATCATTAAATAGGGCTGTATTTTAAATTCTTTATTCTGAGTTCTTTCACGCGCCTCATGGGTACTTCACTAACTCATGGACATATTTTTGTCACCTGTTTTAACAGCTAAACATTGCCTCATTTTTAATGGTTGGAAAATAACATTCCGGATATAGTTAGCTGCGGAGTTTTAGGGTGACCAAATTGTCTCATCTCTTTTCTCTTGAGCATAGGGGTGACCATTAGTCACGATATGAGAAATTACTCCCTTTCCATCCCACCACACGTCTTAAAAGGTAAAAGGTGTAACAACGGCCCTCGTTGCAATAACCAATGTGGGTTAATGGGAAACTAAAATGGCACACTATCAAGGTAAGGAAGACTCCAATGGCTCAAATTCTTAGTGGTGTCCATCTTCTCTACATAGCATTTGATTCGTCAATGCTTGATCATCTAACCACAAAAAGAATAATTGCTTGGTCAAACTCAAGACATCCCTGATTAGTGCCAAGAACGACTTTACCACTGGACAGCTACGGTGGTGGGGGAAAATGAGTAATTTTCATTTCAAACAATCAAATTAATTTCTCGTCAAACGTCCTGACTCAAATGCAGCCTCAAAAAGGATTAGCAAATTTTGATATCAATCAAACATCTGTGTCAAAAGTTATGAGCATTTCAAACTCAGACCAGTGAGGGCCCATAATTTCCTTTTTGCTCACTCTTTACCTTATCTCATTACTTGCAATAGTTTCAGTAGGATTTGACTGTTGCGTTGAGATTCTCCCCAATGTGGGATCAAGCAAGAAGCTCTTCCCAATGGGGGATCGAGCAACAGGCTCTCCCCGATGCGGGATCAAGCAAGAGGCTCTCCCCAATGCGGTATCAAGCAGGTATCATGCATGTTCGAGCAAGAGGCTCTCCTCAATGTGGGATCAAGCAAGAAGCTCTCCCCAATGCGGAATCAAGCAAAAGGCTTTCCCCAATGCGGGATCAAGCAGTTGCCCACGGCACCATGGATGAACGCAATCAATGACCACTGTGTCTGTGCATGAAAGGAAGAAATGCCCACTGTACTCGTGGATGAAAGCAACCAATACCCACTGAGCCTGGGGATGGAGCCAGCCACTATGCAAGGAAGATCTACTGCGCCATGGATGAACGTGATCAATGACCACTGTGTCAGTAGATGAAAAGACCGATTCCCACTGTGCCTGTGGGTGAAAGGAAGCAATGTTCACTGTACCCGTGGATGAAAGGAAGCATCCATAGTTTCCTTTATGCTCACTCTTCACCTTCTCTCAATACTCTCAATAGTTCATTTTCGTGTATATTTACTTGCCTCTGTGTACAATAAACATGTAGTCATCAACCACCATCCGGCCATGCAACATGGCGCGGTTGGTAGGACTCGATTGTTGCGTTGAGGCTCTGCCCAATCTGGGATCAAGCAAAAGGCTCTCCCCAATGCGGAATCAAGCAAGAGCCTCTCCCCAATTGGGGATCAAGCAACAGGCTCTCCACAATGCGGGATCAAGCAAGAGGCTCTCCTCAATGTGGGATCAAGCAAGAGGCTCTCCCCAATGCGGGATCAAGCAACAGGCTCTCCCCAATGCGGGATCAAGCAAGAGGCTCTCCTCAATGCGGGATCAAGCAAGAGGCTCTCCTCAATGTGGGATCAAGCAAGAGGCTCTCCCCAATGTGGGATCAAGTCAGAGGCTCTACCCAATGCGGAATCAAGCAAAAGGCTCTCCCCAATGCGGTATCAAGCAGTTGCCCACTGCGTCATGGATGAACGCAATCAATGACCACTGTGCCTGTGGATGAAAGGAAGAAATGCCCACTGTACCCGTGGATGAAAGCAACCAATGCCCACTGAGCCTGGGGATGGAGCCAGCCACTTTGCAAGGAAGATCTTACTTCCGCAGATGTCTAGACATGTTAATCCTTCTACTTGTATTTGTAAATGTTAAATGTTCCTGTCCTGTGCCCCATTACTCCCCCGGGAAGGGGGATGTTGTATTCTTATTCTAGTCATCCATAGTTTCCTTTATGCTCACTCTTCACATTCTCTCAATATTCTCAATAGTTTCATTTTCCTATATATGTACTTGCCTCTCTGGACAATAACCATGTAATCATCAACCACCGCACAGCCATGCAAGATTGCGCAGTCGGTAGGATTCGGCTATTGCGTTGAGGCTCTCCCCAATGCAGGATCGAGCAAGAGGCTCTCCCAAATGGGGGATCTTGCAAGAGGCTCTCCCCAATGCGGGATCGAGCAAAAGGCTCTCCCCAATTTGGGATCAAGCAAGAGGCTCTCCCCAATGCGGAATCAAGCAGATGCCCACAGCACCATGGATGAACGCAATCAATGACCACTGTGTCAGTGGATGAAAAGACCGATTCCCATTGTGCCTGTGAATGAAAGGAAGCAATGCTACCTGTGCCATGGATGAACGCAACCGATGCACACTGTGCCCGTGGATGAAAGCAACCATTTCCCACTGAGCTTGTGGACGGAGCCAGCCACTTTTCCCGGGAGATCTCACTTACCCAGATATCTAGTCATGTTTTCCTTCTAGTCGTATTTGTAAATGTTAAATGTTCCTTTCCTGCGCACCACTACTCCTCGGGAAGGGAGATGTTGTATTCTTGTTTTAGTCATCCATAGTTTCTTTTATGCCCACCCTTCACCTTCTAACATAACTCTCAAAAGTTTCATGTTTTTGTATTTATACCCGCCTCTCTGTTCAATAAACATCTAGTCATCAACCACCATTCGGCCATGCAACACTTACCAAGATGGTGCTAAGCAAGGCACTTTGTGCCCATGTGTTACTGCATTTCTAGAGCTCATTGATTGCCCTTGACAAAGACGTTTGATTTCGGTCAAAATTGACGAACTCTTTTTGAACCAACTAAAGTCCTACACGGTGAGACGAAAGTAATTTCTGGGTACGAATTTCCCGCCATTGCTCCTCGTGTACTTTTGGCTGAAGCTTGATAATAACACTCTTGGCAAAAGTGCAAGATAACTAAGTCCTAAGTAACTTGTTAAAGCTCCTTTGAAATCAAAACCCTTGTGAGTACTCATTCAATAATCTATTGTTTTCAGAATTGATTACCAGAGATTGATGTCTAGTAACTTGAAAAATGGTCAAAATTGAAGATCGCGCAAAGGCTGTGGGCATGGTTGAAGCAGGTAAGACCCAAGAGGAGGTGGCCAGAGGTCTTGGCGAATCCGTAAGATCCATTAATGGCTGGTTAAAGAGATCAAGAGCCGGAGATTCCTTGGAAAACAGACATTGGTCTGGAAGGTCAACCGAGCTCACTCGTGTTGCCAAGATTGTCGAAAGTGTTAGGAAAAGGTGGAAGTTTACAAGAAAATTAGCCACCAATCTTACCAGATGTGGTTACCCAGTCTCTTGAGAGAGTGTTCAACGCTGTATGAAGTCTGAACTGGGCGTCAGGCCTAGCCATCCTCACTTGACCCTTCGCTTGCGGACTGCGTGGTTAAAATTTACCAAGGACCGCAAAGTTTGGACACTCGTGGACTAGAAAAATGTTCTATAGAGTGACGAATGTTACTTTCATCTATTTCCAAAGTCAAATGGCTCAATGCAAATTTTCCACCCTAGTGGAGGAAGGGGGAATGGCCTGGTAACTCCACAAACATCAATCCGATTGAAAATTTGTTGTCAAACTCCCCCCTCCGACTTCGGTCAGTGCCCTAAGAAAACAGCTAAAGGAAAATGGTTTACTTTTAAGCCAAATTGTCTAGAAAATCTAGTAAAGAGTGTGCTAGACAGGATCCAAAAAGTGATCAAGAAGCAAGGGGGCCACACGGGCTACTGAAAACTTTGAATAAATCGCTCATTAATCATAATTTGAAATGTGAAACCCCAACCGGCAATCACTTTCATGTCACAGTGTGCTTGTGTGAAGGAAAATGCAATCGGTTGATTTGGACAAAAGTTACGTCTCCCCCACCCTATCGTCTCTGTCCAGTGATGACGTCGTCCTTGTTAGTGCAAAGGAGTATTTGAATAACGGTCAACCGATTTGTGCTTGGGGTCATGGGTTCAAATCCAAGTCTTTTTCAGGAATAGAGCACACACCATTCATTTGTGATGTGAGGAAGGGATGTAAGGGTTCACAAATCAATTTGTTGATGACGTTATGATACTCCGTCAAATTTCTGAAATTTAAGGGGAGGGTCTTTGCGGGAGAGATATGATATCCTGGTTTGACATTCTTACCTAATTTTTGACCCACTGAGGTAAATTTAGTTTGCAAAGGTACATTCAAGAACAAAATCCACAAATTTTCGTCGTCAAAAACACAATGGAACACAAATCTTTAACGAAGGAAAAGTTTCTCAAAATAATCCAGGAGCATGAATCTACCCAGGATGTGAAGCTTATCAAGATGGATTTGAAACCCGGAGCTGAAAAGGGCCAAAATTACTCTGGCCTGGTGGTGGCTTGCCATTTAGAGGCCGAAGTCAAAGGCCAATCCAAGACCTACAACTGGATGGCCAAGGTTCCCATCGATGATCCGGATAAGTTTGACTGGCTTCGAGGAACTTTATTTGAAAAGAAAGAGCTCATGTTCTATGACAATCTTGTCCCAGCTTTGAACGATTTCATCGCTAGTCGCGGCTCCAATATACAGTTGGACTTTTGTCCCTTTATTTATGGAGACTACAAAGAGGATGCTACCAAAGAAGAATGTGCGTTTGGTTCCATGATCATAATGGAGCATCTGGGTCACATGGGTTACAAGGAACCGGCCAATAAGAAATTGGGGCTTGATCTGGCCCATTTAAAACTAGTGATGAAATCATTGGCTAATTTCCATGCAGCCACCCATGCCTTCTATAAGAGCAAACATGGTAGCCTTGATAACATGGTGGAAAAGGAGCCTGTTCAAGCCAGAGATTACTTCATGGCAAATCCAAAAGAGAGCCTGTCTGAGCAAATGAGCATGTTCAATGATGGGTTGGTTGATGGCTTTCTAACTGTCTTAGCGAACTCTGATCCCAATGGTGAGCAATTTGTCCAATCCTATCAGCGTTATTCCAAAGACAAGATGGATCCCATCAAACTAAGGGATCAATTATCCAGACCTGATGCTTGTCGATTCAACGTCCTCTGTCATGGCGACCCTTGGTTTAACAATATGCTTTTCAAGTAAGACAATTTCTCAAGCTTTTACACTAATCAGAGACACGAACTGGGCTTGAATCACTTCAGGTATGAGAATGGCACTCCGGTTGGCCTTTGTTGGGTGGATTTAGCCATGACCAAATGGGCCTCACCCACCATTGACATTTCTTACGTTTTGTACTTGTCAGTCACGCCCGAGATTCGAAAGGCCCATGAGGATGAAGTCTTGGAGTTCTACCACCAGTCACTTATTAGCGCTCTCAGAGAATTGGGAGAGGATTCTTCCGTAATAACTCTCAGGTTGAATTGTAAAACGAAATTGTAAACACTATGTCAAGAAATTCATCGGGTTTTTTTCATAGTGAGTTGAAATCTGATTACAAGAAATGTTACTTCTTCGGGTTCATGATGTCTTTGTGGTTCCTTCCTTCGATGTTGGCCAAGCCAGAGGATGCATTGGGAGCGGATGAAATTACTGGAGATTTCTCTGATCCCAAGGTCGTCGAGGCCTTCAATAAAATGAGTCAAGAGCGGACCAAGATAATGATGAAGAACGAGCCTCGTATTGGCTATTGCATCGCCAATGGATTTTTAGAAATGGTTGACAACGGATATTTTACGCTCTAAGGCTCCATTTGATTGAATTTGGTTTTTGCTAACCCTAAGCAGCTTTTGGTTAGAATGGCCAGATCCTAAAGTCCATTGATCTTTGGTCAAGTTGACGCTAATTAAGTATGCATTTTCATTCCTTTGTCTCAAAGTTTCATTTTTTTCTCTCCCCATACATGTGTTTTCTTTTTCAAATCATACTTCCCTCGGACAGGCACGAATTCACCACCACGAACCTCAAAAGGTTAACAGTTTAAAATGGGCATTGAATTTATAGAAAGCAAATTTAGTCATCTAAAAACACCATAAACCAAGGCCATTGTATCTAAATCTTTGATATCATTACCATTTCCTAACGCCCACCATTGCACAACCCCTGTGCAATTATTGATTCTTACGTTATTAATTTTACAATCTGAGCCTTAGAGTACGCTTGTCATTGTGTTATGAGCACGCTCCATTCCAAAATGGTGTCCATCCGACCCATCGGTTTCTACCAACTTCCAATTCGTTTCAGTTGCTCTATCAAAATCGTTTGTTCAATCAAAATGTAGCAGAAAAAACAGGTTTTGAACGGTTTTTCAATACAAGAAGCCACAAGTGTATTTGGTAATCAGGCGTGGTTCTTCCTCACTCAGTTCGCTTTCTTTTCGCTTGAGAGTTCAGGCTTTGTAACATTTGACCTTTCGTAAGAAATATATCCCCTATCGACAATGATTACTGATGATCAAAGTTGTGGGAATACTGAGGCTTAAGAGCTCTAGGACAATGCTTTTGGGTATTGGTAAGTATCCCGGATGAATTTCAGACGAGCGAGAGGTTCTGCGTTTGCTGCCCGAATATATTTGCCGAAAATATATCTGGTTGGTTCAATCGACCGAGATGCACTCTTTTATGATGAGAGTTTGTATTTCTTGTTTGACATTGTTTCAAGAACAATCATAACAATAAAGAAAACATGACGCACTATGTTCCACCCAGAGGGTGGTTGTTTTCTTAACTATCGAAAAATAGGCCTTCCTAACAGATTATTGATGAGGGTGAAGTGCTAATCTCGTTCATTTTAAGATCACAACTGTTAAGGGTTTGCTTGATAATTTGGCGTGAGGACTCATTTTCAAATGAATTCTGCCCATATCAACCCACCTTTACAGATATAAGAATTGTTTCCATTTGCATATGCTAAGCCTTTGTCAATCCAAAAAATGATGTTATAGAGCTATACGTATATCATAATCTAGCGTTTCTACTTTCTACTCACGTAGATAAAAAAACATAACAAGCAAGTTCGTCTCTGAATTGATAAATGCCGTTTTTCTCATTTGAAAGCCTTGCAACAAACAAACACGTAATCAAATCTTAGTCCTAAAAGTATGTTAACTCTTCGCTCCTATGGAGTGTAAAGAGCCTATATTTTCCATAAAAGCTAAAGAGACTTTTTTGGAATAAGATCTTTTTAATACGCTGAATCAAAGTGGACATCACCAATTGGCTTCTTAAAGTGATGAGATAGGGTACTAGCAAATTAGCACAACTTTTAGGGTTGGCAAAGGTTTCCACAAATTCCACCCAAAACCGTGGGGATGGAGCCAATTTTGATTAGCCCTTCAAATATGAAAGTTGTATCTTTTGACATCGTTGTGCCATCGCTGTACCTTTGCATATGTACCATGGTTCATGAATAAGCATTATGATTGTCAGGATGCCAAAAACGCCGATTGAATGCCATATATCACTTCCAGAGTTTCACATTAGCCACGTAAACCTGAAAAACTCTCTTGACGTACGAGTGAGAAGCCGTTATCTGAATTTGTTTCAAGTATTTCTATTCATTTCTGTCTTCACTAGCACAGCTCGTTTTATCGAATACTGAATCCAGGTATTCGTACAATAATAGTCTTTACTCAAGTCCCCAGAATTGGAATAGTTCAGATTTTTGGAAACCCTGGAAAAGCCCTAAAGTCAATAATTGTTCATATTAAAAATGATTAGACTTTTGTGTTGGAGATTCGAGTTCTATTTACACCGTGGTATCAATTGTGTAACTAGAATTGTATTGCCCAGCACAAATAGCAAAATGAGCTAGATTGCGTACTTTGTTATCTTTAAAACACGTTTAGATCCCATCATATCTTGCATCATTCATTTGCCTTTGTCAAGGCATATCGGCTAAATCTAGCAAACCCTACACTTGGCGAATCATAAATGAGTTTGATCCACAATCTACAATGAACAAGAATTGTGTTTTGTTTGTTTTCTAGGGTGTTGGCTTTTATATTCATTGGTGCATTGATTCCGTTCGTCACTTTTGTTTTAACCACTCAATTGGTAGGATTCTTTTGATGAAGTCGATGATGACATCTGACTCGATGATGTCCTCCACGACCTTCAATGAAGCCTGACTGTCCAGTACACTCAGTCTTTTCAAAGAGATGCCTAGATGCAAAACAGTCTCTGATAATTATATTTCTCGCCTGTCGGTCATAATTAGCCCTTAGGATCTCGAAACTCGACCTTTTGAAAGTCATGAATATGTGTGGAAAGGCCAAAAGAATGGTCTAAAAGAAAAACCATTTCCTGGTTGACAGGAACTCGCTTGCACCTTGTTGGATTGGAATTGTAATATCAGGGAATAAACATGTCTACGACATTTACCCTCACATCTTTTCGCAGTAATGATAAATCAACAGTAGTAAATGTAAGCGTGATGCCTTCTCTAGTAAAAAAAACTTATGTGCAATCCGAATTCCGAGGGGAGGATTTTCTCCTAGAGATAGGCCAACCTTATAATGAGGGGGTCAATTTCACAATTTGCATTTACTTATCAATGAATTCACCACTCGGAAACATCAACTCTTTTGACTCCTCCAATCGCAATGGAACACAAGGCATTGACCAAGGAAAAAATTGCGGAGATTCTCAAGCAACATGAATCTACTCAGGATGTCCAGCTCATCAAGATGGATTTGAAGTCCGGGGCTGAAAAAGGCCAGAACTATTCTGGCTTAGTGGTATCTTGCCATATTGAGGCCGAAATCAACGGCCAGGTCAAGGTCTACAATTGGATGGCCAAAGTCCCTTTAGACGACCCAGACAAATACCAGTGGTTGCGATTGGGTTTTATGGAACAGAAAGAGTTGGGATTTTATCAAGACCTTGTCCCAGCCTTGGAGGCCTTTATTCGCAAGCAAGGCTCTGACATTCAGTTAGGATTTTGCCCCCTTGTTTATGGTGAGTTTGATCCCAAAATTTCCAAAGAAAACTGTGTTATGGGTTCCATGATCGTAATGGAACATCTCGCTCATATGGGATACACTGATCCCATTCACAAAAAGTCTGGACTGGATCTCACTCATGTGAAATTAGTGATGAAATCCTTGGCCAATTTCCACGCAGCTTCACGTGCGTTTTACAAAAGCAAACATGGCAGTTTAGACCGGATGGTGGAGAAAGAACCAATTCAAGCCAGGGACTACATGTGTGCCCAACCAAGTGAGACCATGATGGCCATAAATGAAATATTCAACAAAAGCATAGTCAAAGGGTTTTGCAACACTTTGGCAAACTCTAGTCCCGAGGGCGAGAAGTACGTAGAGGCTTACCAAAGATTCGCTAAAGAACAAATAGATCCGCTGAAATTGCGTGATCAATTGACTGGCCCTGAAGTGTGTCGATTTAACGTTCTGTGCCATGGTGATCCCTGGTTCAGCAACATGCTTTTCAAGTGAGTTATCGAATTATGATTGGGTCCATTCATTGATGTCACATCTCCTGGCTCTTAGATATGAAGATGGGCCCGTGGGAAAAACACCGACGGATGTTTGTTTAGTGGATCTGGCACTCACCAAGTGGGCATCTCCAACCATTGATTTATCTTACTTTTTGTACATGTCAACCACGCCTGAGCTTCGTAAAGCTCATATGGATGAGATCATGGCTTATTATCATCAAACCCTCACCAACGCCTTGAAACAATTGGGAGAAGATTCTGACGTCATCAGTCTTAGGTACTAACTTCAATCCTACAACCTCTTCACTAATTGGCGAGTACTAGATTCATAAAGGCCGTATCAGATTGATGCTCCATCTATGGGGGCCGTTTGCGTCTAAATTTGACCCTTGAAAAAAAGTTGTGAACGAACCCAAGTGGAAAATCATGGTAGCCAAGTGGTCTAATGAACCCCATAGAGGCAACTCATGGTTCCTCAGAGGGCGTGGGTTTGAATCCCGCCCTCGGAGGCAAATAATGCTAGGAGACAAGGTCAAGTGCTCCAACACGTATCCTCGCTTAAAATATTAGATTATGGCACCAGGATTTGAACCAAAGACACATGAGGAGAAGATTCTTGCCATGTTTGAGTTGCCTCTCTTAGTTAGACTCCTCTGCAACACTAATGCCTTTCTTTTTAGTTTTCAAAATGCTCGTTGAATTGGGCGGAACATCCTTAATAAATGAATTTGGTTACTAGTACACGAGATCAACCAGGTATATGACTTTTTTGCATTGTCACCCTTGGCTTAGATTGAGACCTACAAGATGAAACAAAATGTATGTAAAATCTGATATGGAAACTATTGTTCCGAGTTACAGAATTGTATAGTATGCTATCCCCTTACGTGGTGTTTCATTGAGCCCGCTTACGTTCCAAGTTTTCTTTTATAGCGAGTTGTGGAAAGACTACAAGAAATGTTCGTTCTTTGGATTCATGATGGCGTTGATGATTTTGCCGTGGATCTTGGCTAAGAAGGAAGATGCAATGAGTTCGGATGAATTCAGCGGCGATTTTAGTAATGAAGAGTACATGGATGAGTTCCATAGAAAGAACACGGAGCGCACCAAAGTGATGATGACCAACGAGCCTCAAATTGGTGAAAGAATTTCTAGCGCCTTTCTCGAAATGGTCGACTTTGGATATTTCACTCTGTAAACGGCTCTTTTCCTCTCAAATAGACCATCCTTGGTATGAATAAAAAAGTGACCTTTTCTCTTACAAACCTCTTGAAAAGTAGTTCAAGAATATTGACGGATAAAGGGTATGAACGTTTTACAGTAACACCAGATGTGTAAAGTAGAGCTATAATTCTAACGCATACAGACAACAGAAGCAAATTTTAAACCGTCAAACCTCACTCAGTGAATATTTAGAGCAAAGAAAGTTTAATCTAGACTTATCAGGTTTAACTGATTCAGCAGACGAAAAAATACCTTTTTAAACACATGTTTTGATCTAATGAAAATGGATCCGAAAAAGAGGCAAAATAAAAGATTCGTCAGATCTCCTCCGATCAAGAAATTAATTCAGTAATAGCACCAACGATTGCTGCCATCAGTCGAGTCACCACCTTTAACATTTACAACGCTATTAACAATAGTGCATTCCCTGAAAAGCCACAGGGAAGCGGTGTGCGCGACAAAATAGGACTCCAAATGTATTGCATGAGATCTAGGGCCTCCAGGAATTCCAGGGCAAAACAGCTCAATTTAGTCGTCAGGACTGCGGTTCACAACAATCCTCATCTAAAATCATATGTTAGAATCCTAAGGCATCAGCTATCCATCGAGACGAATGAAAACACGACACGACAACTGTTGCAAGAAAGTCCTCCGATACCAAAAGTTCTATGGGCCCGCCTCATTTCTGACGTCATAGAGCCCAGAGCCCAGACGAAATATGTAAGATGTTAAACAAACTGCTCATAACGTACCATGAACTTAATTTCTTTTCCAGACATTACATGACCTGGGTCACAAGTAGTAAAAACATTTTGATAATATTGGCCAAAAAATTAGAATTCAATAAGTTCCCTTACTTGCATCGTCACACGGCCCAAAGAAAACGGGAAGAGGCACGGTAGATTGCTAAATAAACTGCTCTTGCCTTGCCTTGAAAGCAATTTATTTTCCGGACATTATGTGACCCGGGCCATTAATTAAAATAAGATTTTGATAGAATTAGCCAAAAGCAACACAAACTCATTATAATTCAATAAAAAGGAATCGGCCCAATCAGCCCTTTATTTGGTAGAGGCTGCCTTACAAAGCGCCCTCTGAAGTGTAAAACGTAAATCATATTGCGTCCAGCGTAATGAGGCTATAAAGAAAAATCGCCCTATGGGGACGTTTAGGCAAGCTCTGACAGGTTAGTTTGTTTGCTGGTACCAGTTTCAGTGATGCAAGTTTGGTTAAAACTAATTTGAAACGCCAATTTTGCACCACTGGCAATGGCAGGCACGTTTGTTTGCTGGTACCAGAGCTTGCCTAAATGTCCGAATATCTGTAGCTCTAGGTTAAATCACAAAGCGCCCTCTGAAGTGCAAAACGTAAACCAGATTTCTTGTAGCGTAGGAAGCTGTAGCATATAAGCTCATTTTCTTGATTACATATTGTTAGATGGCGTAAGCCATCACTGAATTGTTCCGATTTACATGTGGTGACTTTTTAGTTGAAAGGAGAGCAAAAATAAACAGCAGTCGTTCTAAGATTTCCGAACCTTTCGTTCCTACAAATTGGTGACCCCGTTTTTTTGAACCGTAGTCATGGAGAATGCGGCCAGCCCTAGTGATCAAAAGCCGGACTCGCTCCTCATCGATTCTATTTCACAAGCAGTCGCTGCTGCCGTCTCCACTTTATCATTAAGTAACGCTTCTCCCGCATCGTTAAATGCCGTTGCATTAAAGCTGGCGGGTTTCTGGACCACAAATCCAGTCAGTTGGTTCGCAAATGCTGAGGCAAATTTTCGTCTTAAGCACATTTCAAACGATTCAACTAAGTTTTTCCACGTCGTTCAATCTTTAGACAGCGACACCTCAGCCAAGGTGCATCGTTTTATATCCTTGGGGGATGAGGTCCTTGATCGCTACTCCCAATTAAAAACTGCCTTGTTGGATGCGTGTGGAAAATCAAAAGCTGATCGTTGGATTGAGGCAATGGAACTAGCTTCTTCCTCATTGTCCTCCACATGTCCTAGAGAGGTCGGACAACGTGTGCAGTTTCTTATGGAGGAATCAGATAATCCCTGCATGAAAACAGCGATATATTTGCGGCTGCCATCTGAGATCCGTTTAGCAATAAGACCTCACCTCATCACTCTGTCTTTAACAGAATTTTGCAACGAAGCCCAAAATGCGATCAATGCTTCAGCAAAACCAGGTGCTCACGTGATCAATGTAGATGACTCCCCTGCAAATTTAAATCCTTCAGACGGCTCGTCGGATAACGAGTTGAAAGGAGAGCAGAAATAAACAGCATTCGTTCTAAGATTTCCGAACCTTTCGTTCCTACAAAGCCTCGGCGCCCAAGTCAAGATTTTCTCCAACCTTCGAAAGACGGTTTTCACACTGGATGTTGTGTTAACCTCCGAAATGATTGACACTTCGGAGGAACTACATGTAATGTACAGAGCTACTGCATGACAAAACATTCCCACCAGATCATGGTCATGGGCATTGATGGCAAAAAGTTGCCTCCGTACTCTTCAAGCCCGAAGAGAAGGTCATAACCCTGAGCAGGACCATTGTTGGATAGAAGGTGGTGCTCGTGCCTCATCTCAAAGAATGTGCAGGCATTCTGCCAGGCAAACATGGCGGACCAATGACGGATTCAAATCCGGATAAGAACCTTCTTGCCACTTTTTGCGTGGGCGCCCTGAAGAAAAGCCAACCAGATCTCTCATCAAAGAATATGAGGCGAAGTAATTGTGGGTTGAAATGACACGATAATGTACAACAATGCCATTTAAAATTTGCCAATTGTCAGATTTGTTAAGGATTCGAATGTGCTCCAACAATGAGGCGAGTAACCTAGTTCTAAAAACGGCCAATTTTGTGTTTCTCATAGTGGCCCAGAGATGGCTCAGTACCATGAAAGGTCGAGAAATTATGGACCCTTACATTTAGTGTCAATTACAGCCTCGACCTTTCATGGTACAGGGTCATCTATGGGCCACTATGAGAACAAAAGTGCCCGTTTTTAGAACTAGGTTATAGCCTCATTAAATATCTGAAGCGATTGAACTAGAACTGACTTGAAAAATTGTACATTTGCTTTGTCCTGATTGCATCAAGAACCTACGCAATAAACTTGTGATTCCCAAAGAGCCGAGATTCCAAAAATAAATAAATTGATATGTACATAAAAGACCTTGAGATAAGTCTTGATAATTTGATGATTGATTTGTCTATAGACATACATTTTCTTCGAGTGAAAATTGGCTTTAGTGCATAAGAACAATGTGGGGGTTCAGATCGGTTCAATTATTTGTGAACGAGCAATCTCCTCTTTAACTGCCAACTTACTCTTGTATGATACAATTAGGCTCCAGAATAAATCAATTTTCTCGAGGTAAAAAAAAAATTCGAAGAGGCTGCTAGTTAGAGAGATAGAACTTTACTGGGAGAACCCGTTGAGAAAAGTGGTAATCATGGTGTCTAAACGTAAGGGAGGTAGCCGGTTCGTTTCTCTTTTCCACCTTTCGCAAGGTATCTTTAGACGCCAGCCACACCAATAGATTGGTAGGAGCCTGTTACAGATACAGACCTGGGATGCAATCACAAATGTTATCACATTTCCAAGTAATATTATCTTTTTATTATCGCATTGGCATAAGTGCTCAGAAATCTAGAAATATTGTTAAAACATCCAGCCTACTGAAGGAGATTTTGAAAAGCTCATTTGTTTTTTGGACCTTTGCTATACAACTAATACTTTAATACTTAATACTAGGTAACTAGCAATATTTTAGAGTGTTCTGAATTCTCAAATGTTTCAAAAATAGTTTTGAATCTTAGTTTTATTTATACTCAACAGCCTGCACCCAATATATATTTTTTTCTTTCCCGTAAAGAGAGGCATGTCTTTTTACATTTATTTCCGCATTACTTCAATTACGCTTGTAAAGTGCAGGAAAAGGAGTGAAAAATCTAGTTTGTCACCATTATCTTTAGATGTATAAACGTATGCAATAGAGCAAGAGCAAAGACAAACAATACAACAAACGTGCATCTCAAATTATCTGAATTTCTATTTATTGAAAGAGTTGTGTTATAAAATTCAAAAAAATCTCATTTTTGATGCAGCTTTGACACGTTATTGCTATCATGGGCTATTTTCCAAATATCCAAACAAACTGGTGGAATTGAATGATTAACAAATTCTTTCCAAGCATGGTGGAGTTAGGCTGGTCACCTTGTCCATACTTTTGCTCCATTGTAACACATTAGCGATAGTTTGAATCATTTAATTTGGAAGAGCAATATTCAAAAATGTTGACGGCAACTTTTGATCCTCTTTTACAAAATGCAACACACGATTACTTATTTTAACTTACCCCTAAATTAAGAACGAGGACAACTCTTGTTAAAGCGCACTTACTGTACGCAAAGCAAACATATCATCTTGAATATGCCTGAATATTGAACAGTCAACGAGATAAAAGACATCCCATTCGTGGGACTGTCTGTCAGTGTTCACATCCCATTAACGTGAAGCAACAGGGGTAGTTTTCAAAAACAATATGGACCATAACTCATTAACACAAGCCAAGTTTTTGGAGATTCTCAAGAAAACAGAAGCCACCGAGGATGTTCAATTGACCAAGGTGGAACTGAATCGTGGGGCAGACGACGGACAAAACTACTCCGGCCAAGTTGTGGCTTGCCACTTGGAAGCCAAGGTCAAAGGCCAGCCAAAGATCTATAATTGGATGGCCAAGGTACCCTATAATGATACAAGCAAGTTTGTCCCGCTCCGGTTAATGAAGACGGAGGTAAAAGAATTGGCCTTCTATCAAGATCTCCTTCCAGCTTTAAAGCACTTTATTGCCAAGCGAGGCTCGAAAATTCAGTTGAAGTTTTGCCCATTCATTTATGGCGAATTCAACGAGGATATTCCTAAAGAAGAGTGCGGTAAAAGTTCTGTGATCATGTTGGAACATCTTGGTAACATGGGATTCATCGACCCTATAGACAAGAAATCTGGCCTTGATCTAGCGCATGTCAATTTGGTCATGAAGGCTTTGGCCAATTTCCATGCGGCCTCACGTGGGTATTACAAAGCCAAGCATGGCAAACTCGAGAAAATTGTGGAAAAGGAACCCCTTCAAGCCACAGACTACTATCCATTGATGTTAAACCAGTTCACTGATACCATGGTCGAAGGGTTTTTCCAGAGGTTCATGAACATTGGTGATGACGGATACAAGTATGTGGAATCCTACAAACGATTCGCTGAAAATGTGATAGATCCAATCCAATTGCGAAATCAGTTAACAGGTCCTTACACTTGCCGCTTTAGTGTCCTTTGTCACGGAGATATTTGGTTCAATAACATGCTGTTCAAGTAAGATCTGTTGGATTGACCGTTTCAAACTATGCTTCAATGTTATTTTTGCTTCGCAGATATGAGGATCAAAACCCCACTGACGTGTGTCTGGTGGATTTGGCTCGCACCAAATGGGCGTCCCCCACCATCGACTTATCCTTTTTCTTGTTCATGTCCACCACACCCGAGCTTCGGCAAGCCCATATGAATGAGATCCTGGAGTACTATCACCAACACCTCAGCCAAGCCCTCAAAGAATTAGGCGAAGATCCAAGTGTTTTTAGCCTGAGGTAAAATTAAGAGTATGGATGAAGGCTATCAGGCTTAAAAATGCAGCTTTCAGGCCTTGTTTGACAATGTGTTGTATATTTTTTCTAGCGAATTGAAGGCTGATTACAAGAAATGCTCTTTTTTCGGATTCATGATGTCGATGGCTGTCCTACCCATTGTCCTGGCCAGGAAGGAAGATGCTATGGGCTCAGATGAGATGATTGGTGATTTTACTGATCCTGAGGTTACCAGGAAGTTTGCCCAACTTCATAGTGATCGAGCTAAGGCTTCAATGATTCATGAGCCTCAAATTGGACACCGGATTTCCCGTGGATTTATGGAAATGGTTGAAAACGGTTATTTCACTTTGTAATAACTTTTTACGCCTTTTTGAGCCTTCCCCCACGCTTAATGTGTATGCGAATTTACTAAGCACCTCGAGAGGATAATATTGCTATTTATTTGTATGCTTCATACAAAAGAGAGATCGTGTACTGTATTTGACAACCTTGTCCTCTCTCTCTCTCTCCTCCGACTTGTTTTCCCGCTATCCTGTCGAGAGGTTACGCCCTCATTGTATCCTATAAAAACGTACCTTGGCCGTCATACACGTCTAAATCTTGAAAAAAAGGTTGACCAGGAATTTTGATCAAAAACTTGTCCAAGTCTGATTTAAACCCTGCTTCTGGATCAACACTTACATACTCCCTACGAGGGCAGCAAATTACACAATGAAGGAGACCACCAAATAAAAGAATTGGATTTCATTGTTTTAACTGCCCTGGATTCTCGAAGACTTGAAGGTGCTCTCAAAACGCACGTTGAACCCGCACGGTCTCTAAAATTGAACCTAAAATCTGGGTCTCATCCGTCGCTAGGTTTAGGCCTCACGTCACCTTGGGAGAAGGTGCTTGCCTTATTCTGGTTGCTTCTTAGAACGACCGGCTACAGTAATGCTAAAATCAAAGAGCGTTTTTAAAAATTTTGAGAACATAGTAGAAATTTACTTAATAAAAAATAGTAGTGTGGCCAAATTCTGCCCATTGGCGAAAATCCTACATCAATATATCAGTGGTTTTGTCTCTTCAATCTGACAATTAAGACATTTGTACGTCACATGGCTATTTATATTAATTGTAATCTATAATTCCGTATGAGTTTCCAGACCAATAGCGAGTTTTGAGCTTTAAACCCCCTTTTGAAATAGCTTGATTAAGATAAGAACCTTATCAAACTATTCGGAAGGAATTTGAATAATAAGCAAGCCTTTTTGCGAAAGGGAATCACAATCAAGAAACTTGTGCAAGCCTGTTTTGAAGTAGAGTAATGACTAATTTGCTAGCCACTATTGGGGATCTTCAAAAGATTCAATTTTGCCAACACATATTTGATCAATAATACCCGGAAAAAATAAGAAAGTTTGCATTCTTCTGGTTCATGTTGTTTTGTCCGATTTCAGACCGTAAGAGCAAACAACAGCATTTCTTTTACTTTTGTTTTCAGTTAGAAAACCCTATTTATGGGCCATTTCAAAGGTCACTCCAATTTATGCTAAAGAAAGCGTTACATCCACCGCCGCCGGGGTTAGGACTCACGTCACATGGGGAGAAGATTCTTGCCTTAGTTTGGTTGCCTCCTAGATAGATATGCTAGAGTAGTGCTACAACCAAAATGCATTTTTAGAATTTTTGAGAACATAGTTGAAAATTATATACAATTTTCCCAAATATACCACACAACTCATAGTTCTATATTCAAGTGAAAAATGCTGTCAAGTGTCAAAAAACAACTAATATTTCGGGAAGGGCGTTGTACGTATGTCTGTAAGGAATAGGTACTAAAACCGCCAAATTATTGGTTTGTTGCCAGTATTTTTGATCGCGCTCTTTCAGAACATTTTCAAGAACTCTCATTTGAGTGGCTTTTACCAACTTTATGAAGGCATGTTAGTTTACTACTATCCCTAATGAAAGTTTGGCTTTTGTCACAAGTTTTTGTAAATTTGGCCTTCCTTTATTGCACCAAAAAGGAACGGTTCGGCTACAGCTTGAAGTTTTCAGTCAAAGAAGTTTGTTAATCAGGCAAGCTTTTAGGCTTGAGGGCTTGTTTTATCAAAACAAAATTTAGATCCAACGCAGTTAAAATACTGTTTTTCATAACTTCTGTTTTTTTAACTTTTATGATTTGATATTTTATATGATATTTTGATATATTAATTTAATATTTTAACATCTTGCAACAGTTTTCATCAACTATATCCCGGCCCATCTCAGGTGTATGGACATTGTTGTTTTCGACTAGCCCACATAAACAGATTGGGACCAGTTGCTCTGTTTGTCTCCATTCTAATACAGAAAGCGTCGAACGTTAAAATGTTTAAAAAAGATTTGAAATTAACGCGCTTCCAGACCCACCATCTGCATGTTTGGCAAATGTCCTCAATTGGGATATGGGGCGTCAGAAACGTTGAAAAGCTGCATTTAAAATAAGTTTGTTTTAAATCATGGGTCTAACTTTCGAGTCAAAACTGCCCGTCTAGGATGTTCATAATAAGCCCCTAAGTACTTACTTTTTGACGAAAAAGATGGCCGTAAAAATGAAATGACCATAGAATATTGATTATGAGTGGATTGATGCCTTGTGCAATTTGATGTCTCCAACAGCTCTTGTCGAAACTCAATTCTGTTATTTGAAAGCTTATGGGCACTCACAAAGTAAAAACATCAAGGGTCATTTAAAAAGAAGAGAGTCAGTGATTTTTTGAAAATTCTTGCATTAAAGAGCACGTATGTAATTCCATGATTTTCGTTGCTGCAAGAGGTATCGAGTTGTTCTTCATTTCCAACGCAGTGGCCAGGAACGTAAACAAATATGATGCAAATTTGAATGGAATCCCCTCGTATTGGGAGAGATTGAAGAAGTTGGGACTATGCAGTGTCCAGAGAAGGTACGAGAGGCAACTGATATTGTACTTTTTCAGAAGTAACCATGACATAAAGGCTTAATGTGCGTTTTGAGAGCACCTTCAAGCCTTCGAGAATCCAGGCTAGTTAAAACAATGAAGTCCAACTCTCTTTTTTCTCGGGCTCCTTCATTGTTCAATTCGCTGCCCTCAAATATTCGTAAGGAATACGTAATAAGACTTATTGATCCGGTAGCATCCTTCAAGTCAGACTTGGACAAGTGTTTGACTAAAATTTCTGATCTACTCAAGGGTTAGCCAGAACTGGTGAAATGCTCAGGTTCACTTTGAAAGCAACAAGTGGATACTATTTATTGAACGTTCTTCATCTACAATCTCTCTGTTCGGTTCTAAGTACTAATAACATTCATTCGCCTCAAATAATGTTCATCATGAACTCAAAGTTGATTGGTACTTTTATACTGAGCAGTATAGTAGGTAGTTATGCAAATTATGTTGCGTCATGTCCTTGTTATGAAAACGTATCAAAGGGCACGTACCTATTCTTTTTTTTAAATATACCCCCTCAAAGGTAAAAATACTTTGTTTTCGAACATAATTCACTCTACACTTGATGAAATGAAAGATAAGCGAAAGAGGTTGGAATTTATTTGAAGAAGCATTTGCTTCATTACTTGTTAACATTGGTTCCATGAGTTTCTTCTTTAGCACTTTAAATGGACATCACAAGCATATCAAGACGAAGGAAATTTTCTTTAACAACCTCATCATCCTCGGCTGAGCGAATTAGAAATTTGATTCTTCTGAGGACATTTCAAGAAGTCGCTAGGCACAGTATCTGCTTTCCATGTTGCAACCCTTAGCTAGCTTACGGTCCAGCCAAGTCTCAGCCTCAGATATCAAATGCTGCTTAAATGAACGAACCCACCGCGATACTCGAGGGTGAGATAGGTACTCATGATACGTGTGATGGAGAGCGAAAATGTCCTTCTATTGGAAGATTGAGCATTCGATGACAGCCCAAGCGAGTGAACTAGCTTCTGATTAAGGGAAAACAAACAAAAACAACTAGATTGCATTTGAGTTAGTGTACATATAGGTACATGGGCCGTACGGTAGATGTTTTGGGAGTCACATGATAGCGTTCAACTTTCTCGCTCTTTCATGGATGATTCTAAACGGGAGGTTATTGTGCCCTACCACAGTCATCATTATCTCATGCCTCACCTTCGAGGAATACCGCAGATACGAACATTTAAGCTATGAAGGTAACAATACAATATTTGAGTAGCACAATGGTTCTTGTCTGGATTTGGTTGGTGAGGAATCAAGCCAATGGTGGTGCGAAATAGAAAGGGGCTGATTTACCAGTAAGCTAGAAAGGCTAGATTTATCTCATACAGAATGCGGGAATCAATCTCCTTTATGTTAGAAATCATTATCTTAAACTACTTAACATATGTTGCGTTTCTTCTTTGTAGAGTACGCCTAAAGTTATTGTTGAATCAAAGAGCAGAAAGTCAAGAACAGTGGCAGATGGTTTTCAGTTGCAGCAAGCGATGATTCTGCGATCTGCATTTGAAAGCTGTTGAACTGCCGAATGCTCTGCTTCAGCCAGAGGCACCCCATTCAGCATTTTACGGTCGCCTATGTGTCCTTAAATTGGTCAATCTGGATTGTTTTTAACCAAATTCTTGGCTAATTGCTTTGTGATTGAGGTGGCAACGGCCACAAAAGTCTTTAAATCTGCGAAAAACAAATAATACTATTATCAGCCCATACAAGCCGTGCATAAAAGTCTTGCATTCCATGAATATTCACTTAGTCCTTATTTGTGATAACAACATACTCTATCAAAAGAAGAAATGGAGCACAAGACATTGACCAAAGCCAAATTCTTGGAGATTCTCAAGAAGAAAGAAGCTACTGAGGATGTTCAGCTGGATAAAGTGGAGTTGAAATCTGGTGCAGAAAAGGGTCAAAACTACTCTGGCCTTGTGGTGGCTTGCCATTTGGAAGCTAAGGTCAAAGGCCAACCCAAGACTTACGACTGGATGGCCAAAGTACCTTTGGATGATCCGACCAAGTTTGATTGGCTTCGAATGACTCATATGGAAGAAAAAGAGTTGGGATTTTATCAAGACGTCATCCCTGCCTTGAAGGACTTCATCACCAAAAAAGGCTCAGCCATTCAGTTGGGCTTTTGTCCATTTGTATATGGCGAATTCAATAAGGACATTCCTAAAGAAAAAGTTGTGCAAAGTTCCATGATCATCATGGAACATCTCGGTCAGATGGGTTTCTCTGAACCCGTCAATAAGAAATCTGGGCTTGACTTGGATCATGTCAAATTAGTGATGAAGTCTCTGGGAGAATTCCATGCAGCCTCACATGCATTTTATAAGGCCAAATACGGTGGCTTCGAGAATATCGTCGACAAAGACCCCATCCAAACCAAAGACTACTTTGCCGAAATTATGGCGCATTTCAATGATACTTTAGCCGAAGGCTTTTTTCTAACTTTCTCAAATATTGGTGAAGATGGACACAAATATGTGGAATCTTACAAACGATTCGCTAAAGACGTAATCGATCCACTAACCCTACGAGACCAATTGAGCGGTCCCACCGTTTGCAAATTCAACGTGCTTTGCCATGGTGACCCATGGTTCAATAATATGATGTTCAAGTAAGATTTGGTTGAATGTTTTAGTCATCGTCTCAGTTGTTCCTATATGCTCCTTTTACCAATCAGATACGACGGACAAAAGCCTACTGAGGTTTGTCTATTGGATTTGGCCCTCACCAAATGGGCCTCCCCAACCATCGATTTGTCCTATTTCTTGTACATGTCAACCACACCCGAGCTTCGGCAAGCTCACATGGATGAGATCATGGACTACTATCACAAATGCCTCACCAAATCTCTCAAGGAACTGGGCGAGGATCCAAGTGTCTTAAGCCTCAGGTAGGATTTCCACAGAAAAACATGATTTTGGTTTGGCAAGGCAAAGATCTTTGCAAAAGACTGGATTTATGGTTTCGCTTGCTTATAAGATGATCATTTTACTTCTATTTTTAGCGAGTTAAAGGCTGATTACAAGAAATGCTCCTTCTTCGGATTTATGATGTCATTACTTGTTTTGCCCTTGATATTGGCTAAGAAAGAAGATACCATTGGCTCTGAAGAATTGCCTGGCGATTTCGCCGATTCAGAGGCTATGGAGAAATTTGCTCAAATTCACAATGATCGAACCAAGGTTACAATGAGCAATGAGCCTCAAATTGGCCATCGGATTTCCCGGGCGTTTTTGGAAATGGTGGATAATGGTTATTTCACCCTATAGAACAGTTCAAGTATTGAATTGTACAATGTTGGCAGCCCGTTTTTTGCGTTTTAGTGTCAAGAATTAAAGATATCTAGAAAACTGAGTGAAAACTTTATTTTGGGAAAGGAATCGTCAAAAAACATGTCCAATCTCCATTCTCCAAATACCTAAAAAGGTACTTAGGCTTACCATTTGCATCCAATAACTCAATCACACACCAACTAGCTCAGACTTAACCCTTGCAAATATGGCTTAATAATATCGTGCCTGGCTGAATTGGCGCCCTTAAACTACAGTAGGGTCTTAAGGATTTGTGGCTCCCCTTGTTTGATAATTTCTCTCCCGCCGAAGTCCCCAATATCATCTCAACTATTCCGACTACGTTCTGGCGAAGCCGAATGATTTGGAGCCTTCCTTTGAATGCTCAATATAGACGGGTGATTACGGGGGAAGTTTAAGACAGCGACCACAACCTCACGTGTGGTATGAAGGAATACCATGTTATACTAACTAAACATTGCACCTGTAATGTTTGTGGCGAATTACTTCACCATTTCCATAATGTGTATTATTTATGTGACCATAAGGATGAAAAGTCGGCGCAATAAACAATATTCAATTTTCAAAAACTTGTATTCCTGTAACTAAATAACTTCCTATTTTGAAAGGATCTCTCCAAATTAAAAAATAGTAGCCCCTTAAACACTTCACTCGTGAAAAAATGACCAATGTAATGTTCAGAATGTTGACCCATTAAGGCTGTTATGAGGGGAATCCATTCCCCAGTCCCTTGATTCAAACCCTCAGAGGGAATTTTCCTAGACATCTGAACGACATCCGAACTGGCTTTGAAAGCCATTGGATCTGTAAATGTACTACCGCCACTTAAAATACCACCTTGTGGAATATAAGGACTCGATTGCCAAATCATGGCCCGATCGAATTTTTTGGAACATTTGCTAAATGGTTTTAGCTAAATCTTATCCAATAGCACAGAATGCTCCAAAGTATAAGGGTCATTGTCCAGCTTAAATTTCATGGACTGACAATCCAATCTCATGCTGCTCTTTATAGCAAATGTGGCCTTTGAATGAATTGCTTGCCTGGCCATGTCTTGTCCTTTTAAATACAATGTAATTATGAAACAAAATGTATGTTGGCAGCTGTAGATGGGATCTGACCAATTTCTCCTTTTCTTTATCCCGTAAACGGGAAATTACACTACATCAAAGTGGGAACTATCTTAACCTCTTTTATAAATGTGGTTCGTTTAAGATTTGTTCACGGATGGATTCAATTCAACTTTGCCCGGGTTATTATTTTAATATCATTAACGAAATCTTTTTTTTACGATACAGGGCTAAGATAAAAACTTTACCATGGGCAGCGAGAGAATATTTTTCAAGCCATCTTTAAACTTATATAATTTGGTGGGAGGTATGGGGAGAATCGAGCAAATCTGTTTTCATATTTTTTCATCATAATGATCTATTTTTCCGACTAGGATTAAATTTGGGTTTCGATTTCAGCAAATTAATGTTTATCGAAATCTTTGTAAGTTCGCTTAGACATTTGGTACATTGTTGGAATGTTACAACTATTGCGTCAAAATGTAGCTTCAATTTTAGGTCTTTCATTCGTTCCTTCAACTAATGTAATAACGGTTATCTGCTTGTAAAATGTCCGATTAAACTTTTTCTATACATGAGTATCCAACACTTCAAGACGAATTATTTTACATAACTTCCTCTTCTTATAATATCTCATCCACCAAAGAATTAAAGTTGGTTGGACCTTGAATATACGGTTGATGAGGTATATTTAGCAAAATATTGCCCACGTTTCAAAAGATTGGGTGATTGTGGTGGGGACATAGACTCAACAAAAGATATATAGTGCTAGATGCATTTAGTTACGCTGAAACAGAACA